>NC_091229.1:12876594-12886594 GCF_040958095.1 Procambarus clarkii
AATTGGACGAGGTGTGCGAGGGCTTGAAGCGTCTTACGCTCGCTATCTTTTCACCTCACAACCACTACAGCCCATCCCCTCGGCGGCCTAGTCACTGTTTCGCGTGTTGGAAGGAGGGCCATTATGCTCGTGAATGCCCAGTAACCAGGGGTGACCAGGGTGGGCCCACCAGGGGGGGGGGGACTGACAACAACAGTCACATGTTTCGTTTGCGGATGAGGAACTTTCTTTAAATGCTGCCGGGTCGGCTCAACGAGTCTAAATTCGACCCAGTTCATGACAGACCAGAAAATGGTGAAGCATCATTGTTGATCAAGGAAAACGTCATGGTGTAGCAGCCTGGAAGAGCTGCGGAGGATCCTGGTAGATAAACCCGGAACAACCTGAAGATATCAGGGTAGTGAGCTTCCAGATGTGGAAGGGAAGTTCTGGTTGATTACTTGTAGGGAGTTGGTAGAGTGTTTGGTTGTCATTAGTGTGCAAGACGCAGTGAAAGGTGAGCGATTGTTTGCCATTTTTGTGCCAAAAAGTACTTATACTGAAGTATAGAGTTACAGTCGTAGGCTGGATTACCTGCAGAGACATACATATGTGTTCTAGGGTGATAGACTGATCATTGTTGTATATCAAAGAACATTTACACTAATATTTATGTTATTGCACTCATACGCTGGTTTTCCTTGTACATGTTTATAGATATATATATTCTCTTACTGATAGTGCAACATTATGTTATAAGACTTGACCTACTTGAGGAGGTTGGTAGTATTAGGTGGTTAGTCAGGAGATATGATACAACTTGATAAGCAGATGATAGAGTTCTGATGGTGTTGGAGTGCAAACCTGACTGAAATAGTATAGAGTGTAGGATTCATTAATATTATATGCGTGTATGTAATTGTGTATGTGCTTTGTCCGTAAATGTATTCAAATTTGCTGGTGTTTGCCCTTGTCCTAGTGAGGCTTCCCAGGAAGTAGGAAAGAAGGAGAGAGAGAACGAACCAAGAGCCCCAACTGTGGACAGGGTAGAACGGAATAATTCAATAAAACAAAGGGGATTGAGGAGATCATATCACATAAGGAGAGAGTGAGGGGTCACAGCGGCTCGAGTGGGTGTGTGCAAGTGACAATGAGGCTAAGTATTGGAGCTGCATCCCCTAAACGTGTGGACGTTGAGCTCCTCTCCAAGAGCCAGAAGCGCCCAGGGTGATCTCCTGGTAAAAATAAGCACTCAACCGAGTTTTGGGTTGGGTCGTCCATAAAGAAGGATCAACACAACACCCAACCGCCAATATAAATTGGTGGGCCTGTCCGGGAGAGTGAACTGACGCACCCACACCCTGTCCAAAAGTGGATTCGTACACTCCTTGTTGAAATACATAAACTGTGTGACCGCAGGTGTATATTCTCTCTCTCTCTCTTGGGAAGACTCACAGGTACAAGATAGATATGATGCAAGCGTTTGTGGAGTCAGGCATGCCTGAGGACTTGGAAGGTTGCATGAGGGATTCAATGAAAACAAATAGCAGAAAAATGTGGCATTAGGTTGAAAGCATCTAAAGTAGCTGGGATGAAGGATGAGATCCTGAGGAAGTTAAGAGCCAAAGTGAAGCAGCAGAACAAGGAGCCAAAAAAGAGCTAAAAGTGGAAAGGAGGATGATGGGCACGATGAAGTGAGATTCCCAGGATCGACTAGGAGCAGTAAGAGTAGCCGCAGTAGCATGAACAGGAATCTGGAAAGGTTCCAGCTAGAGCTCCAGATGCAGCAACAACGAGAGGACAAGGGAGAGACAGTTCCAGCTGGAAAAGATGAAATTAGAGCTCCAGATGAAAATGAGAAAAATGAGAATGAGAAGGAAAAAGAGAAAACCAGACTGGAGGTAGAAAAAGAGAAAGCAAGACTAGAGGTGTGGAAAGAAAAAGCCCAGGTCGAAAAAGAAAGAGACAAAACAAATGCAGATAAAAGCGAAACATAACCTTGGCTTGAACAAAGGATTGAACATGGTTTGCCAGAGAGCACCACCCAGGTATCACACTCACCAGATGTTAGGGTTAGGGAGAAGGACATTCCCTTGTTAGTTCCCGAAGAGGCAGAGAGCTTTTTTGAGCACTTTGAAAAGGTAGCCAGCATCAAGGAGTGGCCACAGGAGGAATGGGCTCAGCTGGTCCTGTTAGGATTGACCGGTGCAGCCAGGGAGGCATACACTCAATTATCACTGGAAGAGTGCCAGGATTATGCACAGTAAAGAGCAGCATACTGCGCTCGTTTCAGGTACCTCAGAAGCTTATAGGAAGCGCTTCAGAGAGATGTGAAGGTTGGAGCATGTACTTTTGCTGAGACAGCAAGGGATCTGGAAAGGACGATTCCAGAAATGGATTGAGGCTGCCGGAGTTACTTCTTACGCTGACCTGAAGCAATTGATGGTCATGGAAAAGTTCTTAGAAATGCTGCATCCCGAAACAAAGTTCAAGATCCAGAAGCGGGGGATAAAGGATGTGAAAGGTGCCGCAGATAGGGCAGATATGATTACTGAAGCATACAAGAGCTTGAGGGAGAACAGAGTGAGAAGCGAGGCGAGACACAGCAATGACAGATCCAGTGGAGTCTGGGGAGGAAGAAGTTTGGGGGGCAGTCAAGCAGACTGTTACCTATCGTACGTTACGGCTCGTGACCCTATAACAGCTAACTTTAAAAAAGGTCCTAGGGTTTACTAAAAAAACTGCTGTTCACAGAGCGGGTCACCAGTATAACCCCTTGATAAGTAATGAGCAACTTTGTTAATTTTCCTTTAGGACTGAAAAATTTATACATATAACTTATAATATATATATTGAATACAGTATAATATAAAAACACAGATGGTAAAGTTAACTTATACAACAAACAAAAAGTTTTGTCTCTCCTCATAATATAATATAATAAAAATATGGCACAACATGAATGTTACAGACTTAACTCTACAAAGATGTGATCTCTCCTGGCCCGTATCAGCTACTGAACTCTCGCTCTGTCGCTACCCATAATCCTCTCCTCCTCTGCCTCATCCAGGATGAGGGATGGAAACTAAAGACTTTTTAATATTTAAAACTAATTGAACAACCACTTGTTCTCAAACACATAAGAATGCAAATTACATATAATAGTTACTTGCAAAATATATAAGTACAATGCCACCTGCTTAATTACAGTAAATAAACAATTACATAAACTTAATAAAAGTGACATCTGGAACTCCCAAACTGAACAGGTCCAGCAATTCTAACTTCCCGAATCTAACAGGTATTAGGACGTGTGAAAAGCAACCGCGCTCCTGTCCCCACTGACGCTGCCACACCACACGATAATTTACAAAAACACTATGTGTGTACATGTACAGGCAATGATATAATGGAACAAAACAAGTTATTTTAAATTTATATACGTATTCTGCTAGGAGTACGTAACACAGACCAGCTACTTTTAAGCCCCAAGAAGGAAAGTTGCCGAGTTTGCCTGCTGGAGGTAAACAGGAAAATAAAAATGTGCAGACGAGACAAGAGTCCAATGAGCTCCACAGAGTACGAGTAGTACGTCTGGTCCGAGGAACTCCAATACGAGTGGGCAGAGTCAGAGCCACTCTGGGGCGTATAGGAGAGATTTCTCCCAAATGAGGTGCTACAAGTGCAACAGATCGGGTCACATGATGCGAGATTGTCGGCAGGGCAAGAGAAGTCGTGACCCTGACCATGTGTGATCCCCGGAAGAAGTACGTTGATGTACAGCAAGACAAACCACAGAAGGTAGGTTTGATGAACGAGCGATATAGGCCGTTCATCAGTAAAGGTTGGGTCGGCATAGAGGGGTCAACTCCGAGGTGGAGGTTAGTATCCTCAGGGATGCTGGAGCGAATCAGAGTTTGATTCTGACAGGCCAAATCGGAAACGATTGACTGTTTAGCTGGCAGTAGGAGGATAAAGGTACATGGGTTGTTGTCTAAGAGTGAAATGCCCATGTGTGCTGTCCAGTTGAAGTCAGATTATTTGTCAGCGGAGGTGATGTTGTGAGTGTGCCCCAACATACCTGTTCCAGGAGTTCAAGTGATCCTGAGGAATGAGTTGTGCAGGACAGAGGTGTTGCCAAGAGTCATGGTGGAGACTGTGCCAGACGAGTGCCCAGAAGGCCACGGCACGGGTGGGACACCTGAGAGTGTGAACCTGACTGACATCCGAGGAGATGAGTCAGGAGACCGCCAAGCAATTGAGTGCCCTGTCCTCAGTAGTGATGAAGGCAGAGGGTGGCCGACGAGGAAGGTCCGGCTCAGGAAGATGAAGTCTCGGTGAGGTCAGAAGTGCCAATGCCAAAGAAGAATACTGTGAAGAGAGCGGACCTGAGTAGAGCCCAGCCCGCTGAGATTACGAGCTAGAAGGTGAATACAACTGTGCCGAGTAGAAATGATGAAGGATGTGGACATACTCTGGACGGGAGTAGAGCGTCAAGTTGTCCACGAGCACAGAGGCATTTGGATAGTGGAGTTAAGTTGTTCGAGGTGTTAAGTTGACATGTTTCACAGAAAACGTGGAGGAGAGATAGTGAAGAGTAATAGCCGAGAAAATGAAAGGAGAAGAGACAGTATGTGTGGAGAGATGCTTACGAGCACTCTAGGAGAGGTAAAGCGACAAGTACGGTTGAGTACTGTTGGGTGTAGTACAGTGCTCGAAGAAACTTTTAGGGGACGAAGAAGAGTTGAAGGAGAAGAAATGCAGTTGTATAGAGGAGAGAAGTGTGGGAAGAGGATGATGGTACAAGAATGGAGGAATAGAAGAAAGCCGAGGACTCGATGGAAGTCAAACAGGATGAGGTCTCGGATAAATGAGGAGGCGAAAGGGGGATCGTCGGTGAAGACGAGGGAGTGAAGTATGATGACGGGAGACGGAAGTATAATGGCAGTAGATGGAAGTGTGAAGACGACAGAGGAGGTACAGACAGCAGATGTCTGACTGTGGACGTGAAGAGTAGAAGACGAGGAAATGGAGGGTTGAAACAATAAGTAGAGTGGACTGATGGAGTGAAGGCGTCCAAGGAGGACAGCCTAGCCAAGATAGGTGAGCGCCTGGGTCATTTGGAGGACGACCAACGCCAGGAACTAGTGGAGATCCTACGGAGGAATAAGTCGTTATTCACGGACGTGATCCAGAAGACACCGCGGAACGGTGCACGAAGTAAATGTAGGGAGTGCTGACCCATCAAGCAGCACCCTTACAGAGTTAAACCCGGAGAAAGCAGCGGCGATGAGAGCACAAGTATCTGCTAGATAACGACAGAGGTTAGCGACAGTGACTGGAGTCGCCGTGCCTCCTCGTGAAGAAGAGTGATGGCACGTACTGGTTCTGCACCGATTACAAGAAAGTGAATGCAGTCACAGTCGCTGACTCGTTCCCGATACCACGCACAGATGATTGCATAGATCGGATTGGGAGTGCACGGTATGTCTCGAAAATAGACCTGCTGAAGTGATACTACCAGATTCCCCTGTCCGAGGAGGCCAAAGGATCTCAGCGTTCGTGACACCCGACGGCTTGTACCAATATAAAGTGGTGCCGTTCGGAATGAAGAATATTGGTAGTCGTTTCCAACAAATAATGAATCAGGTATTACAAGGCGCAACCGGATGTGCAGTATACATCGATGATATTGTAGTGTTCGCTGATTCCTGGAAGGATCACGTGGATCGACTTTTAGATTTGTTCGATCGATTGGAGAAGGCCAACATGACGATCAACTTAGCAAAAAGCGAGTTCGGGAGAGCCCGCCTGGAGTACCTTGGATATATAGTAGGGCAAGGCGAGGTTGCTCCGGTAAGAACAAAGGTGGAGGCCATTGACAACTTCCCGGTGCCCAGGAGTAAGAAAGAATTGTTGAGATACCTCGGTATGATTGGGTATTACCGGAAATTCTGTGGAAATTTCTCCACCACAGCCGCACCTATGACGAGTTTGCTATCAAAGCGCAGGAAGTGGAATGGAACAGCACAAGAAGCGTTTGAAAAGACCAAAAGACTGTTGACCGAGGCGCCTGTACTAGTGTCGCTCAATTTTGGAGCCCCTCTCGTATCCTCAACTAGATATGGACTCCATGCTGGGGGTGCATACTCCAGGATTGGCCTGACATATGTTGTATACAAAGTTCTGAATGATTCCTTACACAAGTTTCTGAATGCCGTTCTTATGTTAGTTTGCCTGGCATATGCCGCTGATGTTATCCTCTTGATATGGGCTGCAGGGGACATGTCTGGCGTGATATCAACCACCAAGTCTTTTTCTCTCTCCGACTCTTGAAGAATTTCATCTCCCAGATGATACCTTGTATCTGGCCTCCTGCTCCCTACACCTATTACAAATGTTCATTACATAACATTTGCTTGGGATATACTCTAACAACCATTTGTTTCGACCATTTCTTCAGCTTGTCTAGGTCTTCTTGAAGCCTCAAGCAGTCCTTCTCTGTTTTAATTCTTCTCATTATTTTGGCATCGTCAGCAAACATTGAGAGAATGAATCTATGTTTGTGTGTGTGTGTGTGTGAGTGTGTGTGTGTGTGTGTGTGTGTGTGTGTGTGTGTGTGTGTGTGTGTGTGTGTGTGTGTGTGTGTATGTGTGTGTGTGTGTGTGTGTGTACTCACCTAGTTGTACTCACCTAGTTGTGTCTGCAGGATCGAGCATTGACTCTTGGATCCCGCCTTTCGAGCATCGGTTGTTTACAGCAATGACTCCTGTCCTATTTCCCTGTCATACCTGGTTTTAAAATTATGAATAGTATTTGCTTCCACAACCTGTTCCTGAAGTGCATTCCATTTCCCCACTACTCTCACGCTAAAAGAAAACTTCCTAACATCTCTGTGACTCATCTGAGTTTCAAGCTTCCATCCATGTCCTCTCGTTCTGTTACTATTCCGTGTGAACATTTCGTCTATGTCCACTCTGTCAATTCCTCTGAGTATCTTATACGTTCCTATCATGTCCCCCCTCTCCCTTCTTCTTTCTAGTGTCGTAAGGCACAGTTCCCTCAGGCGCTCTTCATACCCCATCCCTCGTAGCTCTGGGACGAGTCTCGTTGCAAACCTCTGAACCTTTTCCAGTTTCATTATATGCTTCCTCAGATGGGGACTCCATGATGAGGCGGCATACTCTAAGACTGGCCTTACGTAGGCAGTGTAAAGCGCCCTAAATGCCTCCTTACTTAGGTTTCTGAATGATGTTCTAACTTTGCCAGTGTTGAGTACGCTGCTGTCGTTATCCTATTAATATGTGCCTCAGGAGATAGATTAGGTGTTACGTCCACCCCCAGGTCCTCTTTCACGCGTCGTTACAGGTAGGCTGTTCCCCTTCATTGTGTACTGTCCCTTTGGTCTCCTATCTCCTAGTCCCATTTCCATAACTTTACATTTGCTCGTGTTGAATTCTAGTAGCCATTTCTCTGACCATCTCTGCAATCTGTTCAGGTCCTCTTGGAGGATCCTGCAATCCTCATCTGTCACAACTCTTCTCATCAACTTTGCATCATCCGCAAACATCGACATGTAGGACTCTACGCCTGTAAACATGTCGTTAACATATACAAGAAATAGAATTGGTCCCAGCACCGATCCTTGTGGTACTCCACTTGTTACTGTTCGCCAGTCCGACTTCTCGCCCCTTACCGTAACTCTTTGGCTCCTTCCTGTTAGGTAGTTCCTTATCCATTCTAGGACCTTTCCCCCCACCCCCGCCTGCCTCTCGAGCTTGAACAGCAGTCTCATGTGCGGTACTGTATCAAAGGCTTTTTGGCAGTCCAGAAATATGCAGTCTGCTCAACCATCTCTGTCCTGTCTTATCCTCGTTATTTTATCATAGAATTCCAGAAGGTTTGTTAGGCACGATTTCCCTGTCCAGAACCCATGTTGATGTTTGTTCACAAACCTAATGTTCTCCAGGTGTGCAACCAGTCGCAGCCTAATTATTCTTTCCAGTATTTTACAGGGGATGCTTGTCAGTGATACAGGTCTGTAGTTAAGTGCCTCCTCCCTATCTCCTTTCTTGGAGATCGGCACGACATTTGCCTTCTTCCAGCAACTGGGCAATTCTCCTGACATAAGTGACTCATTAAAGATCATTGCCAGAGGCACGCTGAGGGCCTGTGCTGCTTCTTTTAGTATCCACGGTGATACTTTGTCTGGTCCAACTGCTTTAGTTGCATCTAGAGTTGTCAACTGTTTCATTACCTCCTCTGCTGTCACCTCTATATCTGATAGTCTTTCATCTAGGGTAACCCCTTCCAACAATGGGAGCTGCTCAGGCTCGGTAGTGAACACTCCATGGAAACTGGCATTCAGTGCCTCGCAGATTTCCTTGTCACTTTCAGTATATGCCCCCTCTGTCTTCCTTAGTCTTGTCACTTGGTCGTTCACCGACATTTTTCTTCTTATATGACTGTGTAGTAACTTAGGTTGTTTTTTCGCTTTGATTGCAATATCGTTCTCATAGTCCCTTTCCGATGTTCGTCTTATGTTAATGTAATCGTTCCTAGCTCTGTTGTATCTGCTTCTGTTGTCCTCTGTTCTTTGTCTTCTGAACTTCCTCCACTCCCGTCTGCTGGCCATTTTTGCTTCCTGACACTGTCTATTAAACCATGGGTTATTATATTCCTTCTTATTTTTTCCCTTTACCGTTGGTATAAATCTCTCTTCGGCCTCCTGGCATTTCTGTATGACTAGGTCCATCATATCTTGGACTGTTTTTCCTCTAATTTCTTCCTCCCACTGCACTTCACCCAGATAGTCCCTTATCCTCATATAGTCCCCTTTCCTGTAGTCAGCTCTCCTTTCCCAGATCTCTTGTCCCATAGTCATAAGTTTGAATTCCATCATGTAGTCAAAGACTAGGACACAATGGTCACTGGCCCCTAGAGGTATTTCATGCTCTAAATTCTCGATATCTTCTACGTTCTGGGTGAAAATCAGGTCTAATAGGCTCGGTGCATCTCCTCCTCTTTCCCTTGTGTCTTCCTTCACATGTTGTGTCAGGAAATTCCTGTCTATAACATCTACTAATTTTGCTCCCCACGTTTCGTCCCCTCCATGGGGATTCCTTGATTCCAAATTTATCTCTCCATGATTTAGGTCCCCCATGATCAGCAGCTTCGCTCTCATTCTGTGGGCTAGTGTTGCTGCCTTCTGCAGTTCATCTATACATGCTTTGTTGTTGTCATCATACTCCTGCCTGGGTCTTCTACTGTTTGGTGGGGGATTGTAGATTACCAGGATCACAATCTTCCTCCCATCTACTGTCAGAGTTCCATGTATGAAGCTTGTGCACTCATTGGTAACTCGATTTCCCAGGTCTTCAAACTTCCATTTCCGCTTTATTAGGAGTGCTACTCCCCCTCCCTGTCTCTGTGTCCTCTCTTTTCGTATCACCTGGTACCCTTCAGGAAAGATTGCATCTGAGATCATGTCATTAATTTTAGTTTCTACAATTGCAACTATGTCAGGATCTGCTTCACTCACTCTTTCTTTTATCTCTTCTGCTTTATTAGATACCCCATCAGCATTGGTGTACCAAACCTTGAGATTCTTCATGGAAACTCTTGTACCAGAGTTCTCCCTTTCTCTGGGGGTCTGGGGGGATCTGGGGGATGTCTGGGGGGTGACTGGGGGCAGAGGGGATCTGGGGGATCTGGTGGGTGTCTGGGGGATGACTGGGGGCGGGAGGGTCCGGGGGATGTCCGGGGGGATCCGGGGGGTGTCTGGGGGGGTCCGGGTGGTGTATGGGGGGTGAAAGAGTTCAGGAGGGGGGTGTTCAGAAAGAGTGCTTGGGGGGCTACTGGGGGCTGGGCTTCTAGGAAGGTAGGTAGGAGGGTCTGGGGTAGGGCCTGGGTAGGTAGGTCTGGAGTAGGAAGGGCATACTGGGTCTGAAGATTAGGGAGGGCATAGAGGGATTGGGAGATAGCGTAAGGTTGGGAGACAGATAGAGGTTGAGAGGTTGGG
>NC_091229.1:12891594-13119094 GCF_040958095.1 Procambarus clarkii
CATTTAGAGCAAGGGGGTCAGGACTGGAGTAAATGAAGGTTGTGTCGTCAGCAAATAGAATTGGTTTGAGGTGTTGGGAGGCATTTGGAAGGTCATTAATGTAGATGAGAAAGAGGAGAGGGCCAAGTATGCTGCCCTGAGGAACACCAATGTTGATGGGTAGGGTGGGAGAAATTGTATTATTCACAGAAACATACTGGAGCCTGTCAGTAAGATAAGATTTGAGGTATTGCAGGGAGTGTCCTCTGACTCCATAATGATGTAATTTAAGAAGAAGGTTTTGATGGTTGACAGTGTCAAAAGCCTTACGCAGGTCCACAAATAACCCAACAGGAAACTCCTTTTTATCAAGAGCTGCGTGAATTACGTTAATCATACTAATAAGTGCATCGTTAGTGCTTTTTTTGGGTCTGAAGCCATATTGACAAGAGCTAAGTATATTGTGTTTGGCTAGAAAAGAGTAAAGCTGCTTGTAGATTAG
Organism: Procambarus clarkii; assembly: GCF_040958095.1. Taxonomy (NCBI): domain Eukaryota; kingdom Metazoa; phylum Arthropoda; class Malacostraca; order Decapoda; family Cambaridae; genus Procambarus; species Procambarus clarkii. Next base: position 12,892,076 of record NC_091229.1, read on the forward strand.
CTTTTCGAATATTTTTGACAAGTTAGGCAGGATTGATATAGGTCTATAGTTGTTAACATCAGTGAGATCACCACATTTGTAGACAGGGGTTACTCTTGCTTTTTTTAGAATGTCAGGAAAGGTTTGGAGTTCAAGTGACTTGTTGAAGAGCAATGCAATAGCAGGGGCTAGAGATCTGGAGGCTTTTTTGTAAATTAAAGTTGGTATCTCCTCGAGGGCACCAGACTTGGTTTTAAGGGAAAGGATTATTTCATTGACATCAGTGGAACTAGTAGGCTTTAGGTACAGAGACTGTGGATAGTTACCTGTAAGATAGTCCTTAACATCAGTACAGGAAGATGGAATATCATTTGCAAGGGATGACCCAATGGAAGAGAAGAACCTATTGAACTCAATAGCAGAATCAGAGGCTAAAAGCTGACCAACGTTATTGGAAAGGAGTGTTGGTTTGTTATTTAAAATCTTCTTTGATCCCAATATTTGTGAAATTGTGCTCCAAGTTTTTTTAATGTTGCTCTTTATTTGGGTAAATTTATCTTCATAGTATTTAGTTTTGGCTCGTCTAATTATTTTAGATAGCAATAACGAGTAATTCTTTGAGAATTCTTTGGAGACTGTTCCTAGCCTATACTTCTTCTCAAGGTCGTGTTTTTTGTTAATGGATTTAAGTATTCCCTTTGTAAGCCAAGGATTGTTAAGTCTTTTGCTTGTGACTTGTTTTGTAAGCATAGGACAGTGGGTGTTATAAAGGCTAAGAGTTGTTTGTAGAAAAGATTTCACTGCTAGGTTGATGTCCCCTATGTTACCTAACTCGGACTCCCAGTTGACATTATCAGCAGCAGTTATAAAATTGTTTATAGCAGTTTCATTGTGCAGCCTAAAGCTTAACTCCCTTGTCTCTAGAGGTGGTTTGCTAATGTTAGTTAAGAGAAAATGTGGGGTAATGGTCTGTAGTGCTATCGGTGATTATACCTGAAGTAAGCGGAGAGGTTATGTTGGTCCAGATGTGATCTAGAGTCGTAGCAGTACTATCAGTGATTCTAGTTGGTCTAGTGATTAAGGGTATGAGGAAGCAGGAATTCATACAGTTGAGGAAGCTAACAGCAGTAGGGTGTTCAGGCTCGCAGAGGTCAATATTAAAGTCCCCTGCGATAATTAGATGGTTTTTGTTCAATCTGTTATCTAGTATTAGATTTCTAAGGTTTGAGTTGAATTCAGACACATCAGTGTTAGGAATTCTATAGACTGCACCCACAGACAGGACAGACTCGGCACCCTTGACTCTGAAACTGGCGAAGATATACTCCCCACAGCAGTCTCTAGTTCTAATTATTTTTAAGCATGTTAGTTCTTGGTGGTAGTAAAGAGCAGTACCACCACCTCTCTGCATTTGACGACAGTTGTGAATTGCCGAGTAGTTAGGCATGTTAAAGAGTTGAGTATTATCCTCTTTCAACCACGTTTCAGTAAGTATAATAAAAGAGAATTTGTTGTCAATAGTTTCAATCAAGGCACTAACATCATCGAAGTGTTTACCTAGGGATCTAACGTTCAAGTTGATTACAGAGATATTGAGATTAACTGTTAATACATTGTTTACATCATGTGCTGTAAAATATCTGCAATTTTGATCATTGAAGTGATGATTGTCATAGATAGTGGATAAGAGGTTTAGTTCTGGGTCTATACTTGTCTGCATAAAAAGGCTGATTGCAGGAAAACAAGGTAAGAATGGCAAATTACAAAATAGAAAACAAAGAAAAAAGCAGATTAAAAATTCTAAAGTAAAATAAACTTAATGGTAATTTTAAGTAAAAAGAAAAAAAAACTTAATGGGAACTAGGAATGTAAAAAATTAACTAGAATAATTAATAACAATAGATGACCAAAAAAGTAAAAAAAAAAAAAAAAAAAAAAAAAAAAAAAAAAAAAAAAAAAAAAAAAAAAAAAAGTCACTTACAAAATAAAGAGTCACTTACAATTAATGTATCAAGTTTGGACACTTGTACACATTTCAGTGCAAGAAGCAAGGCAAATAGTTCTGTCTGACAAGGTAGAGGCCCAGTTGTGTATACTGACTGAACTTCCAGCTGCACCCGCCTGGGCGGTATAGGGAATCATCAGTGTACATGATGATAGAGAGAGAGAGAGAGAGAGAGAGAGAGAGAGAGAGAGAGAGAGAGAGAGAGAGAGAGAGAGAGAGAGAGAGAGAGAGAGAGAGAGAGAGAGAGAGAGAGAGAGAGAGGAAAGAGAGAGAGTAATTTTTCATGCAAAAATGCAATTTTTCATGCCTTCCAAGCTTTCTTTCTGGCATCAAAGCAAGGAGAGGTGCAGCATAATCCACTAAAGATCTGATGTATGCAGGGTACCTCATTTTAACAATCCTGACATTGGTACTATAGCCTGAATGATAACCTGCAACAGCCTTGAGAGCTCGGAGCCTCTCTTTATACTGACGATAGAGTCTACATACAACAAGTCCGCACAGTGTCACCTTAAGTCTATGGTATTTGAATCTGTTTACATAGTCAAGCGGGAGCCATCACACAGTTGCATCTTGCGAACACCCTGCTTGGGTGGACGCCGATTTAGTATCTTTGTTTTTCCTGCTGAGATGACTAAAACTAGGTCCTGACATGAGTCTGATAGAGTTAAGAGTGTTCTGCGCGTTAGCATACCCAGTGGTGTGCATCATTATATCATCAATATAGCTAGCTAATTATGTGCACGTTGGGTGTGCTCGGTACAGAGTTTAAGAGCGTGTTTATTAATATATTAAATAATGTTGAACCGATGACACCTTCCTGTGGGGTAACTAGTTCGAAATCTCTTGTTACTCGCCTATGCCCCTGGAAAAACACAGATGACTTCCTGTTGGATAAGTAACTACTGATCAAACAAAGAAGCCAACCACCAATATTCATTCTCGCAAGCTCACTCAAGATAACATGTCGGTTTGCAATATCAAAGGCAAATTTGAGATCTAGAAAGGTGGTATATGACTTTTCAGTTTGCAGGGTAAGAAAGGTGGTCATGCAATGATGCACACTCCCCCCATGCATGTAGCCACATATCTGGGGGGATGGCATGGTTCTTATTCTATGGAGGAGACGGAATAGGGTCATTCTCTGGATTGTTTTGCAAATGCAGCTAGTAGAGGGGAAATGGGCGGAACGCATTCTTTTGGTTTTCTTGGAAATTGGAATAATTATACTGTTGGTCCAAGATATAGGAAGTTCCCTAGTAACATAGCTCATATTACAAGAATGTAACAACTCTTGTATATATCTAAAAAATATATTAAACAGCTCAAGAAGGGGATTCCCTGGTACTGAAGGAAGCAAACGTAATATGCCATATGTGATACCATCCTCACCTGGGGATGTGGCTTTACCTTTGTTTAGGGCCGAAAATAACTCAAACTCAGTAAATGGCACGTTGCAATCATCTTCCTTGTGGAGCATGAAGTCAACGAGCATTTCTCGATCTCTGTAACCAGCATTTAATCTGAATTGTATGTCTGGGGGAAGATCATTGAAGGTAGCGGTGGTTTCCCAAGCATCGACTAATTCGTTTGCTCTGTGTAAAGGGTGAGGGTGTGATACTTGGCCGATCTTAACGCCTTTAATTCTTTTAATATCCTTCCATGCCGGACTGAAGGGGTTGTGAGAGTTGAGACTGTTAACAAAAAGTTTCCCAGTTATCTTGCCTGAACGGCCATGCGTTCCCTCGCCTTGGCTAGGGCATTCTGAAAGATCTTGAGCATTGCTGGCGTACGTGTTTCCCTATATGCAAGTACAACTCGTCTGGCAGTGGGTTTCAAAGTACGCAGTTTGGGGTTTGTGATGTGAAGTGACAGATGTGACTAAATGATCACATCTTCGTGACTATTTAGTAGCGACAGCAGTTGATTCCCATTCACCGATATTGCTAGACAACATTTTGTCTAGCATTGTAGTCATGCAGAATGATTGTAGGCGCTGCTTGAGCGCAGGCCGGAAGATCAATATAACGAAATTTTCCTGCTGGAGCATTTAGATTAAATACATTGAGCCCACATAGATCTTCACTCCATGATATTGTTGCCCCTCAGTTTACTTTTCTGGAAGAAGTTGATGGGGTAGGGATTGTTTGATATAGAATGTAAGAGTTACTGGATCTGAGGTTGTAAGAAACAAATGAGGGCAATATCGGGAGTGAGGATCTTGCGGGAACACTGCACTCATGGAGACGTACAATATTGATGTGTTCAGTTATTTTAGATATATACAAGAGTTACATTCTTGTACAACCACTAGTACGCGTAGCGTTTCGGGCAAGTCCTTAATCCTACGGTCCCTGGAATACGATCCCCTGCCGCGAAGAATCGTTTTTTCATCCAAGTACACATTTTACTGTTGCGTTAAACAGAGGCTACAGTTAAGGAATTGCGCCCAGTAAATCCTCCCCGGCCAGGATACGAACCCATGACATAGCGCTCGCGGAACGCCAGGCGAGTGTCTTACCACTACACCACGGAGACTGTGTTTCTTTGCGATGTAAATCAAAGAACCTTTTTTTGATAGATATAATGATCCAGCTAAGGATGGATAACTAGGTTATTTGTGTATTTAAAGTAAGCATTATATACAGATTGATATTATTAATCCATTTAATATATTTTTGCCCGAAACGCTATGCGTATTAGTGGCTTTTAGGTATTATATGTACTGGCTCTATCTATAAATCCAACATTATATTTGTAACTCATCTTCTATGTATGTACTTTTACCTGAAAAACATTTGAGTTTGAATTTTGAATTTTGTATTTGAATTTGAATTTGAATATTATCCAATTTCACAACGATATAAGTCCAGGAACATTTCTTATCATATTACCAATGTCACACATTTGCCTCCAATTGCCTAGTAAACTTTGTCTGTCTTTATCACCTATAGAGTCGTTTCCAATATATCTTAGCACAGCATTGGCAGTTAACATGCGGCGAAGGGCTCCTCAACACAAGGATAAATGCTAGTGGCTCCTATGCTGTTAAAGTTCATAGTACATCTGTGGTAGATTTCCAGTTATTTCCTATCACCAAGCACCAACCCTTCCTCACGTACCATAGTACGTCTCATAGTACCGTAGAGAGTACTACGTAGTACGTCTCATAGTACCGTAGAGAGTACTACGTAGTACGTCTCATAGTACCCGTCTCATCACCGTAGAGAACATAAAGTCCGCGTCCTTTAACTTTAAGGGATAATTATATTCTTCCAGTCCCACTTCTGATGTTAAATTTACGTACTATTTTCCATGTTATTCGAACATCATGGGTCAGCAACATCCAATTGAAGGCTCGTAGTTTTGTTCTAAAAAATCTTGGTAGTTCTCAGTATATTATAATAAGTACCATAAATTATTACATATAATAATGGTGCTTTCGCCAATCTAAATTATATACAATAGTTCATCCTTTAAAAATCTAAAGAGAATGAATCGTAGGTACATGAATAGAAAACGATGTTACATTGGAATGTCTAAAGGGTACTGTAGTAAAAGTGTTATTATATTATTGTACTCGGATGGATGCTCGCTTGACTGTTTAGTTTGGATGCTCGCTTGACTGTTTAGTTTGGATGCTCACTTGACTGTTTAGTTTGGATGCTCACTTGACTGTTTAGTTTGGATGCTCGCTTGACTGTTTAGTTTGGATGCTCGCTTGACTGTTTTGTTTTTGTCAGATTAGCTGTCTCGTGCCTGTGTAAAGGTTGCTGGAATGTTAACTTCTAGTTTAATTTCTATATATTCTAGCTTTAGTCAAGGGAGCCGGTCGGCCGAGCGGACAGCACACTGGACTTGTGATGCTGTGGTCCTGGGTTCGATCCCAGGCGCCGGCGAGAAACAATGGGCAGAGTTTCTTTCACCCTATGCCCCTGTTACCTAGCCGTAAAATAAGTACCTGGGTGTTAGTCAGCTGTCGCGGGCTGCTTCCTGGGGGTGGAGGCCTGGTCGAGGACCGGGCCGCGGGGACATTTAAAAAAAGCCCCGAAATCATCTCAAGATAACCTCAAGAAGATGTGCAGTTTGTTTGTTGTTATAATGAATGGACAGTGCTTAAACTCTATATAAGTATTGTATTTTATATAGCTTGTGTTATTGCAGGATGTAACTGTACAGTAATTATTTGATCAATAAAGCCACATGTCTGGCAACGCTTCTCCTTTTCCTCAGGTACACTACTTCAAACAGGATTGACTGTTCACAGTCATCCAAAACAAACTGGGTTCACTACTGCCCGGAGAGTGGTTATGGGGGTCAACTACCAACTGTTGAATTGGTAAGAGGTCCACTACCACCTGTAGGATGGGTATGGAGTCCATTTTCAACTGTAGGATTGGTAAGGGGCCATTACCACCTGTAGGATCGGTATAGATTCTACTACCACCTTTAGAATGGGTTTGAGATCCACTCACACCTGTAGGATAGGTATGGGTTGCACTACCACTTGTACGATGGGTATTTACTCCCCTACTAACTGTAGGATGGAAATGGGGCCCACTACCGCCAACAGGATGCGTATGTGGTCCACTGCCCTCCACAGGATGGGTATGGGGTTCATGACTACCCACATGATGTGTATGGGGTCCGCTACCGCCAACAGGATCGGAATGGGGTTCATTACCACCCACATGATGTGTATGGGGCCCACTACCACCAACAGGGTGGTTATTGGGTCCACTATCACCTGTTGGATGGGTATTGGGTACTCATACCACCTGTAGAATGGGTATGGGGACCACTACCAACTGTAGGATAGGTATATATTTGGTCCACTACCTACTGAAGGATGGGAATGGGGCCCCACTACCGCCAATATTATCCGTATATGGTACACTTCCGCCTTCAGGATGAGTATGGGGTGTCCACTACCGCCTGCAGGATAGGAATGGGGTCCAATACCACCCGCATGATGTGTATGGGGCCCACAGGATGGGTATGGGGTCCACTTCCATCAACAGGATGGGTATATTTATTTATTAATTTATTTTGTGATGGGAAAGATGGATGTTAACGCAGTCTCTCTAGGGCAGATGGAATGCCAGACATAAAACAAAAAAAAGACAAAAAAAAGTTAGACTGCAATATAACCTCACACTGAGATAACTGTAAGGTAAAGCATAGAGAGAACAAAAATTTATATTCTTAATAAAAATGATTTTATACAATCAACATGACAATAAAAATAGTATCCAGTCTTGGCTTTACATTAAGTATGCAAAATGAACAATACAAAAAGACAATCCAATTTACAGTACGTTAAAGTGCAAACAATAAAATGGTGCTGGAATACTGTGAGCAAGTCTGCATAAACCTGCTACCACACTGAGGTATGTCAACAGATCTTTGCAGTAGAGCACGCAGAAGTATTCTGGTGGGTAAGGCCGGGTAGCCTCTATATATATGGAACGACGGTCGTCCTGGTGGCGCTGATGTTGTAGATAACTGTGAACCGGCTCACTTGAACTACCATAAGCTTGTTTCAGGCATTGGCATGATCCTGGAGCCGTCGCCAGGTGTGAGGGTCTGACGGGCCCTGGGGAAAGTAGATTGGTGTACTCTGTTTAGACGTCTGAGAAGTAGTTGTTGACATTGTTGCTGCTGCACGTTCGTGAGTATGTAGACGTGATGTAGTAGAATTAGGTGATGAGGGAGCAGGCATAATCTCCTTTCCAGCGAGATTACCGTAACAGCTCTCCCCCCGAAGCCTGCTCCTATTGCTTATTTGACTGCAGCAACGTGTAGAATAGTAGAAGTGGAATGTTCTACCTCGTGGACTCGGGAAAGTGCGTCGGCGACGAAGTTGTCCGAGCCTTTGATAAAGTAAATGGTAATGTTGAAGTTCTGCAGAGACAGTGCCCAGCGTAGCAGACGTTGGTTGGAGAACTGGGCCTGCTGCAGAAACCAGAGAGGATTGTGGTCCGAATAGATGGTGAGGGACCGGTAACCTTGTAAATAAGGTTCGTAGTGTTGTATGTTGAGGATGATTGCCAGCAACTCCTTTTGAATGGTGCTATAATTCATTTGCTGAGGTTTCAGCTTGTAGCTGTAGTAGCTGACAGGAAGGATCACTTCGCTACGCTGTTGCATAATTATACCTCCAATGCCGGTGCTGCTGGCGTCGACATTGAGGACGAACGGCCTCGTAACATCTGGCGAGGCGAGAAAGGGATTAGTGCACAATAGAGACTTTAGTTGTTCAAAAGCAACCGACTGTGAAGTTGTCCAATGATATCGTTCCTTAGGACTGGTCAGGGTAATGAGTGGTGTCGCTACTGTACTGAAGTTTCTCACGAATCTACGATAATACGACGCTAGACGTAGGACGCGCATGAGCTGCTTCATGGTGGTAGGTCGTGGGTAATGCTGAATGGCATATTGATGAACTTTTAAGGGGGCTAGGCTCCCACTGCCTATCACATGACCAAGGTAGCGTACTTTACCTTTGGAGGCGGTAGACTTGCCCAAGTTAATGGCAAGGCCCGTTTTCAGGAGCTTTGGGAACAACCGCTGTAGCTGGAGCAGATGTTCGTCCCAGGTGGTGGTTGCCATAACGATGTCATCCAAGTAGGCATAGGTGTTGTCAAGAACCTGGATGACTATGTTGACAGCTCTCTGAAAGGTAGTCGGGGCATTACACAGTCCAAAGGGAAGCCATTCATACCTAAACAGGCCAAAGGGAGTGGTGAAGGCAGATATCTCCTTAGCCGTCTCCGTCAGGCTAATTTGGTAGTAGCCCTTCAACAAGTCAATCTGTGAAAGATAAGTTGCATTACCGATAGCGTCAAGGATATCGCCGATTCGTGGCAAAGGGTAGGAGTCCTTGACGGTGACAGCATTTAGTTTGCGAAAGTCAGTACAGAGTCGCACCTTACCGTGAGGTTTTGGCACCAAGATGCAGGGTGAGGCCCACTGGGACTCACAAGGTGCGGCTAGTCCATGATCAAGGATGTACTGTACCTCAGCAAGCATAGCTTCCTTCTTCTGTTGGGTGATGCGATAAAAGGGTTGGCGGATCGGCATCGTACCAGGAAATAGCTTGATTTCGTGCTGAACTATCGTACACTCCTGGGGATCATCGTTGAACAACTCAAGGTGTTGGTTGAAGACGGATGAGAGGAGCACTGTGTGGGTCCTAAAAATAGTGTGGAAGATCTTTTAGGATTTCCGAGTTTGATGACTCAGAGTCAGTGCGTTCGGGGGAAAAAGCAAGGAAGGTCTCACTGTGAAGGTAGGGATCCTTGAAGGTGGAGAGGGACATTAACACAGTGGGAGGTGTACCTTTATACTGCTTCAAGAGGTTGATGAGGCACAGCTGGGCCTTCCGTCGCCTATCTGGAGTCTCTAGAACTTAGTTGTAGTTTTTTCTGCATTCCTTGATGCGATAGGGACCTGTGAACTTGCTTTGGAATGGAGAACCTGGGATAGGAAAATATGCTAGGACGAAGTCTCCCACATTAAATTTTCTAATCATACTTTGCTTGTCAAAATGAATTTTCATATTAGTTTGAGACTGTGATAAATTGCTACTCGTGAATTTATGTACTCTTTTGAGAATGTGCCTCAAATTTTGAAGAAACTGGGCACATGAAAAGAATCACTGAAGGAGTTGGAGCGTAGCGAATCTTTAAAAGCTTTCAGGAGGCAGGGGGGGGGGGGGGGTTACGGCACTTACGGCCGTAGAGCATCTCATAAGGAGATACTCCAAGGGGCTCATTTGGAAGACTTCTGAAAATAGACATAATAAGGTCAAGTTGTTTATCCCAGTCCTTCTGTCTCAATGCAAAATTTCTTTAGGAAAGACTTTACAGTCTGATGACTAAGTTCCAGAGAACCCTGTGAAGCAGGATGACAGGGGCTAGACAGTACCTAAGTTATGTGGAATTCCTCCAGTGCCTTCTTGACGAGATCACTGGTGAAGTTGGTACTGCAATCACTCTGTATCTCCTTCAGAAATCCATACTGGGCGAAGATCTTCAGAAGCTGTTTTACAACTATAGCAGCCATAATGTTCTTTACGGGAACTGCTATTGGGTCTATATATACGGTAGAGTATTTGGTTCTCTACAAAGAACCCAGGGATACTCTCTGATTGTGTCTCAGCCTGAAAGAATAAGGATGTTAAGGAGGGATATTCTCTCTGCAACTTACAGAACTCCAGTACAGTAAGATTCGATGGGAGGCTCTGAGAATCTTGAGCGACAGCTGAAGCAGATGGAGCAGCTGGTTGCGGGAGTGCGGCTTGTGCATGCGTCGTCACCAAGACAGGAGGGGAGACGTCATCTGAATCATTTGTTGCTGGGACCTCTTCCTTAACAAACTGCAAGATAGGATTTTCCACTGCTGAGTCACATACCTGGGGATTTTCTGTGATGATTAGATTCGCAGGTTGTTGACCTGCCAAGTCGTTGGCCAGGAGAAGTTGAACTCCAGACATGGGAAAAGGCTTTTCCTGGATGGCGACTTGGACTTCACCTTGTATAAATGGAAAATCCAGGCGGACTCTGGCAAATGGATAAGGAGTAGTGGCAGTTAGGTCCGTGATGAGGACAGTTTCTCCGGCGTAGGTGACGTTGGATACAGCTGCCTTCAGAAAAATTGATTGTAGAGCAGGTGTGTCCCTCAACATCTTCACTTTGAACCTCTCCTTCGAATCTCCACTGTTGGCAGAGACAGTTCCGAGATACAGGTGTCTGTTGAAGAGAGAAAGATCAGTGGATGAAACACAAATATTCATCACAGGCTTAGGAATCTTATGAATTTTAGGAGGAGGTGATTTGGGCTTAGTCTCACAGCTGACCTTATAGTGAGGATTGGTACACTTTTCTATGGTATGCCCATAGTCTTTGCAATAATTGCAATACAACGAGGAGTTCTCATTATGGGTACTCACTTTTTCAGGACTAAACCAGGTTGACTTACTAGAAGGTGCCTCAGATGGTACTCTGTGAATAAGACTGTAGGAGTCAGCCAACTGAGCACATCTAGTAAGGTCGGTTTCTTCCTTGTCGGCTAGGTAGAGACGTATGGGATTAGGTACATGCCTTAGGAATTCTTCCACCAGGATGATGTTGACGAGATCTGTAAAGATGGAGACTTGTGCGGCTTCCAGCCACTTCATAAAATATATCTTTTTGTTATTTGCAAACTCTAGATAAGTGGTAGCACTTACTTTAAGGTAATCACTGAACTTACTTCTGTAGGTCTCGATGGAGATGAGGTAGGCATCGAGCACTGCCTGTTTCAGTATCTTTTAGTTGGTTTCAGAAGCCATAGTACTGAGAGTCACGGCAGCTCTACCTGTTAAATGAGATCCGAGAAGCACAGACCACTGATCCTAAGGCCAGCTAAGTTGGGTAGCTAGAGCCTCATATGAAGTAAAAAATACATCTACTTCTGCCTCAACAAAAGAAAGCATCAACTTAATTGTATGTGAAATGTTAAAACGTACCGGAAGAGCAGCTTCTGCTTGCTGGCACCGAGTGTGGTGTATAGTTTCTAAGTCAAGCTATCTTTTACGGTGGTCTAGAACCATTGCGACTTGTTTCTTATCGTGGTCACGTTGTATCTCCAGTTCATGTTCTCTTACTTCGAGCATTTCCTGTTCCCGCTCACGTTGAAGGGCAGCTTCACGTTCTTTAATTTGAACTTCTCACGCTCACATTGAAGGGCAGCTTCTCGTTCTTTCCTCTGGAGAGCTTCCTTCTCACGTTCACGTTCTAGGGCTGCTTGTTCTTTCTGGAGGTGAAGAGCTTCTCTCTGAAGAGCGGCTTCACGTTCCTTCAGTTGAAGTACTTCCTTCATACGTTCGCGTTCGGCGTTAGCGTGCTTTAGCTTCAATTTCATGGCTGCCAAGGCGTTCTTGTCTGCACTTAAGTAATATTCATGAGATTCAGATATAATAACATCATTATTTAATAGATGATCTAATATGAGGTTGTGTAAATCAGTTTTAGTGGCTCCATGTGGGGCCGTAAGGTTGTACTCATTTACTAGAGTCAGTATCTCCGCCTTGGTGGCACGATGTAGTGTGCTCACTTCATCATTTGGATTCTGTCTGAATGTGGAAGGACGAAACATGGTGAATGATAGCAAATATATGCAAGAGAATACCCAAGAGGATGTATCAAAATATGAAATGTCAGAGTGACAGGATGACGTTGCAGCGGTAAACTATCTATCACAAGTTATCCTGTTTAAACTTAAAGTCAAGGTTACAACAATGAACTTTAATAAGTGGTCAAGATAAAAAATGAAACTAAGTGTTTCAAGGACGTAGGGAATCTTGGACCCGGTACTCTATATGACGAGAATAAGGGCAAGAGGGATCCTACTTTAATTGTTAGACAATTGTCTGGAAGGTAGTGCAAAAAATTTAGGGATTTCTTACCTTGTCTCTAAATGATGAGAATAAATGTAAGAGGTTTCCTAGTAAACTAGATAGTACTTACAGAATTAACAATCTTTGTGCTCTGGAAAAGAATGTTAACTCCCTACCTGTGTAAGCAGCATACCTCTGACCGACGAGTAGAGGTGGGAAGTGTCAATTAATGACGAGAACTGCTTGTAGGGGGTCCCAACCTCACAGCATAGTCCATGTGAGAGGCTCTTTGGCCACTCTATATGCTCCTACGTTTGGGTTGCAAAGACGTGGGCATACTTGACCCGGAGACAGACCAAAATACCAGGGGACCAAACTGGGGTGATCTGCCTAAATGAGAAGTCTCCTGTAGGGACGAGAATAATCTGTGGAAATCACAAGTTATAGCAAAGATTATGGAACAACCAATCACGAGTATGACTGTAGCCACAAGACACCACATAATCCAAAGTCATCCAACAATCATATAATGCTACATCTGGAAAGCACAGTATGAAACACCAATAAAATTATTCAAAAATAAGAGTTCTGAAAAGTTAAACTTGTAATAAAGTCAAGTACAGTTACCACAATTTTAAGTGAAGAGTCTAGAAGCATTACCTGAGTGAGGAACCCCGGACAGGCCCCAATTTATGTGATGAGAAAAATGGATGTTAGTGCAGCCTCTCTAGGGCAGATGGAATGCCAGTCATATAAAATTAAAAAACAAACAAAAAAAGGAACGACCGCTATTTGTCTTCACTGTGAGGTAACTGTAGGATAAGACAGAGTGAAAAACATTTAAAAATATTTTACTTAATAAAAATGACGTTAAACAAATTACAAAACAAAACAAAAATGATATCTAAGCTTTGCTTGATACAAAGAGTGCAAATCAAATAAGACAAACAAACAATCAAATTTACATTATGTTAATGTGCAAATACTAAAATGGTGCAGGAATACTGTGAGCCAGACTGCACAAATCTGTTGCCACACTGAGGTATGTCAATAGACCTAGTCAGTAGAGCACTTAGGAGTAATCTGAATCGTGGTAGTGGCTGGCTTCTATTTATATGGGAGCTGGACCAAGGTAGGTGGCTCTGGTGTTCGATAATTCTCGACCGCCTCACACAAACTACCACTGGGCTAGTTTCCTGGCCGGTGACGTGAGCTCCCAGCCACCAGGTGCGATGAGGGTGACGGGCCGTGGTGTAGGGGGGAGGTAGTCCACTGTCTTACTCTAGACGTTTGTGAGTTGTTGTTGTTGTTCTTGGAGCTGCAGGTCTTGAATAGGTAGACGTGATATGAGAATAGGTGATAATGGAGTAAGCCGAATCTCTTCCTAGAGAGATTACTGTGACAAAATTAATACTAATTGAATGTTGCACTATGTGAGTAATAAATATAATAAATATAACAGCATGGTGAAAACATAGACATTAAAATTTATATTTTTATTGCATAGTTAAGATCTAGTGGAATCACTAGATCTCAGTTGACATTTCTCCTCCAGGAAAATTTGATTTAATTGTAGATTAATTTTTTTAATAAGTGCACTGAAGCACTTATTCAATAAAAAAAAATAAGTATAAAAAGAGGAAAACGATAATGTCCCAAAATAAATGATGACCAAGAATGTTAAAATTTGACAAAAATAAAGACAAGTAAGGATGAAATGTATGAAGTTATTCAAAGGTTAAGCTGATAAGAAAAACAACAGAGTTCAGTTGAATCAGATGGTAACACTTGGGACGGGAATAATATAAGCACCGGCACACGTTGACAGTACATAACAAAACAACAGCATAATAAGCAACGTATGTGATAGTCTCAAATAAACAATTCAAAAACTGACAAGCAAGTTGGAAATAAACATGGAATTCTCTATCATGCCTCTTTTAAAATCATATGATACATTGAAGAACAAAATTTTTGAGTGAACTCTGAAAGAAACCCAAAATCTCTTCAACAACATGTAGTAAGCCAAGAATGAGGACACTTGCAAGGTAAATATCTGTTTCGTGTGTTAAAATATCGGCAGAGTTCAACATGTTGAGTTAATAATGATGCAAAATTTCAACATCGATGCCAGCACCACTCTAAGGCACCACCCCGCCTCCCTCCGCTTGCTGCAATAAATAAGTTTTATTATCGAGTTTATATTGCAATCTTATTATCACATTCCTAAATTCACATTTATCATATAATAAAATATATGAAAATCTTTAATTTTCTTTAAGAATACAACATGTAAAACTTTGATTCTCGTATATTGACGTTCAATTAGAAAATTACCACGAAAACTGTGTCATATACTGCCTTGTAAACAGATCAGATACGATATGAGATTACTGAATTAAAACAAAACGTAATGTACAATTAAGTTATATATGGAAACATCTGGAAAAAATCGGGTCTAAGGTTAATGCCAACTTGAAGTTACAGGCACTCTTACTTGGGCAGCAATTGTTAGCATACGGCTATTAAAAGCTAAGCAATTATGTTACTAAACTCACGGGAAGGTGTGTCCTAGACTTAGCCTCGGTAGATAAAATAAGGATGTGATTAGGAGCAAATTATATGACAACATTTGTAGAGAAATATCTTTATTATAATGTCGGGAGAAGTGATAGGAGCCGAGGACATGATATGGCTACATACAAGCAAAAATTATATACAGGAGAGATTTGCCCTATTTCTCGAGGTGTGAACACAGAGAGTTCACCTTAGTCTTAGACTATGTTCAGGACTAAAGTATACTTGCTGGTTGGTCAGTAAGGTATTGTGGTGGCCTTAATATCCCACAGGAGGTCCAAAGACCTTAAGCCATCTCCCCCCTGCCCCCTTAAAAAAACTATCCTGCTATCAATAACTATTTTCTCCTTTCCTTATTAAACAATAACAAACCCCAAATGTCCAGTAAACATTATAACAGTAAGAAAACAACGAGAACTATTATTGAACATCTCTGACTCACGATTACTACAACTTTCTCTGGTGACTGTATTGGAGTACATAACGCCTCACTTCACAATAAATAAAAACCGTCACGAGATGCATGTAACTTCCCCATACACATCATAGTGTGTGTATTTTGGAAGCCCACATACGGCAGTTCGAGTCCCGGTATTACCTCAATATTTTCTCATGTATAACAAGTCTCTACTATAATGTTACCTGGAAACGTATATACTAACATTAAATTCATTTCACATATCACCAGTTAACTGCTGTTCTGTTTCTCTAATATTGTTAAAAGATTAAGCAAATAGTATGTCACCAGTCTAGTCCCTCATGCCACTCCACACACCAGTCCAGTCCCTCATGCCACTCCACACACCAGTCCAGTCCCTCATGCCACTCCACACACCAGTCCAGTCCCTCATGCCACTCCACACACCAGTCCAGTCCTTCATGCCACTCCACACACCAGTCCAGTCCTTCATGCCACTCCACACACCAGTCCAGTCCTTCATGCCACTCCACACACCAGTCCAGTCCTTCATGCCACTCCACACACCAGTCCAGTCCCTCATGCCACTCCACACACCAGTCCAGTCCTTCATGCCACTCCACACACCAGTCCAGTCCTTCATGCCACTCCACACACCAGTCCAGTCCTTCATGCCACTCCACACACCAGTCCAGTCCTTCATGCCACTCCACACACCAGTCCAGTCCTTCATGCCACTCCACACACCAGTCCAGTCCCTCATGCC
Source organism: Procambarus clarkii (assembly GCF_040958095.1). NCBI lineage: Eukaryota > Metazoa > Arthropoda > Malacostraca > Decapoda > Cambaridae > Procambarus > Procambarus clarkii. The sequence continues at coordinate 12,908,202 of NC_091229.1, forward strand.
ACTCCACACACCAGTCCAGTCCTTCATGCCTCTCCACACACCAGTCCAGTCCCTCATGTCTCTCCACACACCAGTCCAGTCCCTCATGCCACTCCACACACCAGTCCAGTCCCTCATGCCACTCCACACACCAGTCCAGTCCCTCATGCCACTCCACACACCAGTCCAGTCCCTCATGCCACTTTTCACATCAGTCCAGCCCTTCATGCCACTCCACACACACACTCCACTCCATGCTACTCCACTCCACACACTCCTGATGCCACTCCACAAACTAGTCCAGTCCCCTCATGGACACCACACATCAGTCCATCAGTCCCTCATGCCACTCCACACACCAGTCCAATCCCTCATGCCCCTCCACACACCAGTCCAATCTCCTTATGACACTCCACAAACCAGTCTAATCCCTCACGCCAATCCACACACCAGTCCAGTCGCTCATGCCACTCCACAAACCAGTCCAGTTCTCTCATGGACTCCACACATCAGTCCAACCCCCTCATACCACTCCAAACACCAGCCCAGGGCCTCATGCAATTCCACACACCATTGCTGTCCCTCATGTTTCTCCAAACACCAGTGCTGTCCCTCATGCAACTCTACATACCAGTACAGTTTTTCATGCCACTCCACTCACCAGTCCATGACACTTATGCCACTCCAAACACCAGTCCAGTCCCTTCATGCCATTCTAAACACCAGCTGAAACTATTCACAATCAGCAACAAGAATCAGACAAGAAAAAGAGGGGTGGGCAGACTGCACATTTTTGGATTGGCAGAAAGCCTTTGACACAGTGCCACACCAGAGACTAGTGCAAAAGCTGGAGATGTAGGCAGGAGTGAGAGGGAAGGTACTCCATTGGATAAGGGAGTACCTAAGTAACAGAAGGCAGCGAGTCACTGTGCGGGATCAGGTTTTAGATTGGCGAGACGTCACCAGTGGGGTCACGCAGGGTTCAGTCCTTGGACCCATACTTTTTCTGTTATATGTAAATGATCTTCCAGATGTTATAGAATCATTCCTCTCATTGTTTGCTGCTGATGATATGAGACGGAGCAAGACAGTATGAGACTACAAGATGACCTAGACATACAGCATGAATGGTTCAACAAATGGCTACTAAAGTTCAACGCGAGTAAATGTAAGGTAATGAAACTAGGAAGTGGAAACAGGAAGCCAGACACAGGATACAGAATGGGAGATGAAGACCTTCATGAAACTGACAGAGAGAAAGATCTAGGAGTTGATATCACACCAACCCTGTCTCCTGAAGCCCACATAAAAAAATAACATCTGCGGCGTATGCGAGGCTGGCTAACATCAGAACTGCCTTCAGGAACCTGTGTAAGGAATCATTCAGAACCTTGTATACCACATATGTAAGACCAATCCTGAACTATGCGGCCCCAGCATGGAGCCCGTACCTTGTCAAGCACAAGACGAAGCAGGAAAAAGTTCAAAGATATGCCACTAGGCTAGTCCCAGAACTAAGAGGCATGACATACGAAGAAAGGCTGCGATAAATGCACCTCACGACACTTGAAGACAGAAGAGTAAGGGGAGACATGATCAATACCTACAAAATTCTCAGAGGAATTGACAGGTATTATAGACTAAGGGTTGGTTGGTGTTGTCGTCGTCGATCCTTCTCTATGGACAACCCAACCCACAACTCGGCAGAGTGCTTATACTAGGAGATCACCCTTGGCGCTTCTGGCTCTTGGAGAGGGGCTCAACGTCACACGTTTAGGGGATGCGGCTCCAACACTTAGCCTCGTTGTCACGTGCACACACCCACTCGAGCCGCTGTGACTCCCCACTCTCTCTCCTTATGAGATATGATCTCCTCAATCCCCTATGACTTACTAGTATTACCTCTTACCCTGTCCACAGCAGTGGTTCTTGGTTCTTTCTCTCTCTCTCTCCTTCTTCACTACTTCCTGGGAAGCCTCACTAGGACAAGGGCAAACACCAGCAAATTGTGACACATTTACTGGACAGAGCACATACACGATACATACACACATATAATAATAATGAATCCTATACTCTATAATATCACAATCAGGTTGCACTCCAACACCATCAGAACTCTATTATCAGCTTATCAAGTGGTATCCTATCTCCTGGTTCACCACCTGATACTATTAACCTCCTCAAGTTGATCAAGCCTACATACACTGTTGCACTATCAGCGAGATAATGTATATATAGAAAACCAGCATTTGAATGCAATAACATATATCAGTATAAATGTTCATTGATACACAACAATGATTAATCGATCACTGTCAGTCCTCGAGCACATACATCTGTAGGTAATCAAGCCTACGACTGCAACTCTAAGCTTCAGAATAAATCACTCCTTGACATAAGAATGCAAACAGTCACTCACCTCTCACTGCGTCTTGCACGCTACTGACAACCAAACACTATCAACTCCCTATAAGTAATCCACCAGAACTTCCCCTTCCACCTCTGGAAGTTCACTACCCTATTTCTTTAGGTTCTTCCGGGCTTCACTACCAGGATCCTCTGCAGCTTCTCCAGGCTGCTATCATGAAGTTTCCTTGAGCAACTACGGTGCTTCACCCTTCTGCTAGGCTCCTCCACACAGCTCTCTTGGCTGCTACACCATGAAGTTTCCTCGAGCAACTATGGTGCTTCTCCACCTCTACAGAAGCATGTGACACTCCTCTTCACTGCTGCTTCTCCTCACAGCTCGAGGTCCTCTGCTCCACCACCTTGGAGTCTCATCAGCTACTTCATCTGCTGGCTTCGAAGTTCTCAGCAACTTCTTCCCCAAAGACAAACCTGCAACCCATCGACACTCCAATAAAATGTTCCCCTTTAACACAAACGAAAAATATTCACACAATATGTTTGCCTCAAACCTCTATCTGTTCTCTACATACAGTGAGAGTGGACTCCCCCGCTTTGGGCGGGTCCATACTCCACCTCGCCTGGCGGCGGTCCTCACTCGCGGGGAGGGTCTTCCTCCATCCGGAGCCAGGCTCCCTCAGTCGTCCGCCAGCGCTCAGAGGGGGCGGACGTCGCTCCGTGTTCCTCCCTCTCCACTCTCTTATTTCAGGCCTTCTGCCTTATTAAAACATGTCTAACTTATAAAATAAACATCGCTACTGTCGCTGGGCACACGACCAACTACAAGTGATCACTATGAACTGGCGTATATCGTGCTTACCACAGATTAACTGATCGAGGGCGCTTTTCCTCTGACGGCGTCTGGTCAGGGCGCTCCACACAGCCCACAATAATGCTTCTGGGCGATTTAATATCTGCTCGTCGACCAGGACTTGAGACCACAACGTTCCCAGCTCGATTCCACAGCTGGTACGTCCGCACACTTCTCTTCTCTTCGAGATATATCACTAGGGGTTCCCTTCTGGCGGGAGCTCAAACGGAGCGCGGCTTCCCCTTGCGATGTCTGGCACTCAAGTGAGGTCAAGGTCCTCCGGAAGCGAGCCTCACGTCTCCAGCAAAATGTCCACATCTCCTAGCCAGTCATTTATCTATTTCCTTACTTACTGCCCATAATCTTAAATTGTTTTACATATCCAACCAGCCATTTTTCATATGGGTTATCACCTCAATATTTGCTAGACCTTCTAGTTAGGTCAGGCTTGCTGAATAACTCTCAAGGAGGGAGACTCGTTTCTCCTGTAGGCTGAGATCATAACACTCCCCTCCCCTTATTTTTGAGAGTTATTCCAGTGGCAAAGCTCGGGATAATACATCCGCCACCACACTGTCTCGTTCTTCACCCCATATACTCTCTTAGGAGTCTACAATTAATTCGTTGCACCTTGCAACATCTGGCACACCACGTGCCAGAAACATGATCTTCTCACAAACGATTTGACTTCTCTGACACCTCTTGGCTAGGCTGTCCTCCGTGGACGCCTGCACTCTATCGGTCCACTCTACTTATTGTCTCCACCCTCCGTTTCCTCGTCTTCTTCTCTTCACGTCCAGAGTCAGACATCTACTGTCTGTACCTCCTCTGTCGTCTTCACACTTCCATCTACTGCCGTTATACTTTCGTCTCCTGTCATCATACTCCACTCCCTCGTCTTCACCGACGATCCTCCCTTTCGTCTCCTCGTTTATCCGAGACCTCATCCTGTTTGACTTCCATCGAGTCCTCGGCTTTCCCCTATTCCTCCATGCTTGTATCATCATCCTCTTTTCACATTTTTCACTTCTATACCACTCCATTTCTTCTCCTTCAACTCTTCTTCGTTCCCTAAAAGTTTCTTCGAGCACTGCACTACATCCAACAGCACTCGACCATACATGTCGCTTTGCCTCTCCCAGAGTGCTCGTAAGCATCTCTCCACACATACTGTCTCTTCTCCTTTCATTTTCTCGGCTATTACTCTTCTTCATTATCTCTACTGTACGTTTTCTGTGAAACATGTCAACTCCTGACATCTCAAACAACTTAACTCTACTACCCAAATGCCTCTGTGCTCGTGGACAACTTGACGCTCTACTCTCGTCCTCTGTATGTCCACATCCTTCCTCATTCCTACTCAGCACAGTTGCATTCGCCTTCCGACTCTTAATTTCAGCAGTCTGGGCTCTACTCAGGTCCGCTCTCTTCACAGTATTCTTCTTCGGCTGGGTCATCCTCACTTTTGACCTCACCGAGACTTCATTTTTCTGGGCTGGACCTTCATCAAACAGCCATGCTATATCTACGTCGATATCTTCTACCGGTTTAATCGACACTGTCTCATCTTCTCCAGCGTCTTCCTCGTCGGCCACCTCTGCCTTCGTCACTACCGAGACAGGGTTTTCAATGGCTTGGCGGTCTCCTGGCTCATCTTCTCGGATGTCAGTCAGGTTCACACTCTCAGGTGTCCCAACCGTGCCGTGGCCTTCTGGGCTCTCCTCTGGCACAGTCTCCGCCATGACTCTTGTCAACACCTTTGTCCCACACAAGTCATTTCCCAGGATCACTTGGACTCCTGGAACAGGTATGTCGGGGCATACTCCCAACATCACCTCCGCCGACACATATTCCGACCTTAGCTGGACAGTACATACGGGCATGTCACTCTCAGACAATAACCCATATACTCTCATCTTACTCCTGCCAGCTAACCGTCGATCATTCCCAATCAGGCTTCTCGTAATCAAGCTCTGATTAGCTCCGGTATCTCTTAAGATACCAACTTCTACTTCAGGTTGGCTTCCTATCCTGATCCAACCTTTGCTCATGAACGGCCTATACCTCTCGTTCACTAAGTTCGCTCTCTGTGGTTTGTCTCAGAACACATTAGTATATTTACTTTGGGGGTCACACATGGCCAGGGTCACAACTCTCTTGCCCTGCCGACAATCTCGCATCACGTGACCCAATCCGTTACAATTGTAACATCTCATCTGGGAAAAGTCTCTTCTATATGTACCAGAGTAGCTCTGACTCTGCCCACTCGTATTGGACTTCCTCGGGCCAGACGTACTACTTGTACTCTGTGGAGCTTTACTGGACTCTTGATTTCCCGGATACCGATCAGTTTCTCGTTTAGCTCCTCCATCCTCACTTTCAGATGAAGTGCGCGACCTACTCTTCTGAGTTTTAGGGTACTTACTTTTATCTGCCCATTTATCAAAATTTTTCTCACCCCAGACTCCTCTGGGTCTCTCATAATTTCTTCCTCCCCAGACTCCATTGGATCTGCCATTGCTGCGTCTCGCCTCGCTTCTCACTCTGTTCTCCCTCAAGCTCTTGTATGCTTCAGTAATCATATCCGCCCTATCTGCGGCATCTTTCACCTCCATTATCCCTGCTTCTTGGATCTTGAACTTTGTTTCGGGATGCATCATCTCCAAGAACTTCTCCATGACCATCAGTTGCTTCAGGTCAGCGTAAGATCCAACTCCAGCAGCCTCAATCCACTTCTGGAATCGTCTTTCCAGATCTCTTGCTGTCTCAGCAAACGTACATGCTCCAACTTTCATCATCTCTCTGAAGCGCTTCCTATAAGCTTCTGGGGTTAACTGAAACGAGCGCAATATGCTGCTCTTTACTGTGGCATAATCCTGGCACTCTTCCAGTGACAATTGGGTGTATGCCTCCCTGGCTGCACCGGTCAATCTTAACTGGACCAGCTGGGCCCATTCCTCCTGTGGCCACTCCTTGATACTGGCTACTTTCTCAAAATGCTCGAAGAAGCTCTCTGCCTCTTCGGGCACAAACAAGGGAATGTCCTTCTCCCTAACCCTAACATCTGGTGGGTGTGATACCTGGGTGGTGCTCTCTGGCAACCCATGTTCAATCCTTTGCTCAGCCAAGGTTCTATTCGCTTCTATCTGCATTTGTTTTGTTCTCTCTTTTTCTTTTTCGACCTGGGCTTTTTCTTTTTCCTTCTCCTGTTCCAACTCCAGTTCTCTTATTCTGGTTTTCTCTTTTTCTTTCTCCACCTCTAGTCTTGCTTTCTCTTTTTCTATTTCCAGTCTGGTTTTTTCTTTTTCCTTCTCAGCTTCATTTTTCATCTGGAGTTCTAATTTCATCTTTTCCAGCTGGAACTGTCTCTCCTCACGCTGCATCTGGAGCTCTAACTGGAATCTCTCCAAGCTCCTATTTCGGCTACTCCTGCTACTGCGGCTACTCTTGCTGCTCCTACTCGATCCCTGGGATCTCACTTCATCCTGCCCATCATCCTCCTTTCCACTTTCAGCTCCTTTCTGGGCTCCTTGTTCTGCCGCTTCATTTTTGGCTCTTAACTGCCTCAGGATCTCATCCTTCATCCCAGCTACTTTAGATGCTTTCAACCTAATGCCACATTTTTCTGCTATTTGTTTCAATTGATCCCTCGTGCAACCTTCTAAGTCCTCAGGCTTGCCTGACTCCACAAACGCTTGCACCTTATCCATCTTTGTCCTGTGAGTCTTCCCAAGAGAGAGAGTATACACCTGCGGTCACGCAGTTTATTTCAGCAAGGGTGTACAAATCCACTTTTGGACAGGGTGTGGGTGTGTCAGTTCACTCTCCCGGACAGGCCCCCAATTTTATTATAGACTATGGGTTGGTTGGTGTTGTCGTCGTCGATCCTTCTCTATGGACAACCCAACCCACAACTCGGCAGAGTGCTTATACTAGGAGATCACCCTTGGCGCTTCTGGCTCTTGGAGAGGGGCTCAACGTCACACGTTTAGGGGATGCGGCTCCAACACTTAGCCTCGTTGTCACGTGCACACACCCACTCGAGCCGCTGTGACTCCCCACTCTCTCTCCTTATGAGATATGATCTCCTCAATCCCCTATGACTTACTAGTATTACCTCTTACCCTGTCCACAGCAGTGGTTCTTGGTTCTTTCTCTCTCTCTCTCCTTCTTCACTACTTCCTGGGAAGCCTCACTAGGACAAGGGCAAACACCAGCAAATTGTGACACATTTACTGGACAGAGCACATACACGATACATACACACATATAATAATAATGAATCCTATACTCTATAATATCACAATCAGGTTGCACTCCAACACCATCAGAACTCTATTATCAGCTTATCAAGTTGTATCCTATCTCCTGGTTCACCACCTGATACTATTAACCTCCTCAAGTTGATCAAGCCTACATACACTGTTGCACTATCAGCGAGATAATGTATATATAGAAAACCAGCATTTGAATGCAATAACATATATCAGTATAAATGTTCATTGATACACAACAATGATTAATCGATCACTGTCAGTCCTCGAGCACATACATCTGTAGGTAATCAAGCCTACGACTGCAACTCTAAGCTTCAGAATAAATCACTCATTGACATAAGAATGCAAACAGTCACTCACCTCTCACTGCGTCTTGCACGCTACTGACAACCAAACACTATCAACTCCCTATAAGTAATCCACCAGAACTTCCCCTTCCACCTCTGAAAGTTCACTACCCTATTTCTTTAGGTTCTTCCGGGCTTCACTACCAGGATCCTCTGCAGCTTCTCCAGGCTGCTATCATGAAGTTTCCTTGAGCAACTACGGTGCTTCACCCTTCTGCTAGGCTCCTCCACACAGCTCTCTTGGCTGCTACACCATGAAGTTTCCTCGAGCAACTATGGTGCTTCTCCACCTCTACAGAAGCATGTGACACTCCTCTTCACTGCTGCTTCTCCTCACAGCTCGAGGTCCTCTGCTCCACCACCTTGGAGTCTCATCAGCTACTTCATCTGCTGGCTTCGAAGTTCTCAGCAACTTCTTCCCCAAAGACAAACCTGCAACCCATCGACACTCCAATAAAATGTTCCCCTTTAACACAAACAAAAAATATTCACACAATATGTTTGCCTCAAACCTCTATCTGTTCTCTACATACAGTGAGAGTGGACTCCCCCACTTTGGGCGGGTCCATACTCCACCTCGCCTGGCGGCGGTCCTCACTCGCGGGGAGGGTCTTCCTCCATCCGGAGCCAGGCTCCCTCAGTCGTCCGCCAGCGCTCAGAGGGGGCGGACGTCGCTCCGTGTTCCTCCCTCTCCACTCTCTTATTTCAGGCCTTCTGCCTTATTAAAACATGTCTAACTTATAAAATAAACATCGCTACTGTCGCTGGGCACACGACCAACTACAAGTGATCACTATGAACTGGCGTATATCGTGCTTACCACAGATTAACTGATCGAGGGCGCTTTTCCTCTGACGGCGTCTGGTCAGGGCGCTCCACACAGCCCACAATAATGCTTCTGGGCGATTTAATATCTGCTCGTCGACCAGGACTTGAGACCACAACGTTCCCAGCTCGATTCCACAGCTGGTACGTCCGCACACTTCTCTTCTCTTCGAGATATATCACTAGGGGTTCCCTTCTGGCGGGAGCTCAAACGGAGCGCGGCTTCCCCTTGCGATGTCTGGCACTCAAGTGAGGTCAAGGTCCTCCGGAAGCGAGCCTCACGCCTCCAGCAAAATGTCCACATCTCCTAGCCAGTCATTTATCTATTTCCTTACTTACTGCCCATAATCTTAAATTGTTTTACATATCCAACCAGCCATTTTTCATATGGGTTATCACCTCAATATTTGCTAGACCTTCTAGTTAGGTCAGGCTTGCTGAATAACTCTCAAGGAGGGAGACTCGTTTCTCCTGTAGGCTGAGATCATAACACTCCCCTCCCCTTATTTTTGAGAGTTATTCCAGTGGCAAAGCTCGGGATAATACATCCGCCACCACACTGTCTCGTTCTTCACCCCATATACTCTCTTAGGAGTCTACAATTAATTCGTTGCACCTTGCAACATCTGGCACACCACGTGCCAGAAACATGATCTTCTCACAAACGATTTGACTTCTCTGACACCTCTTGGCTAGGCTGTCCTCCGTGGACGCCTGCACTCTATTGGTCCACTCTACTTATTGTCTCCACCCTCCGTTTCCTCGTCTTCTTCTCTTCACGTCCAGAGTCAGACATCTACTGTCTGTACCTCCTCTGTCGTCTTCACACTTCCATCTACTGCCGTTATACTTTCGTCTCCTGTCATCATACTTCACTCCCTCGTCTTCACCGACGATCCTCCCTTTCGTCTCCTCGTTTATCCGAGACCTCATCCTGTTTGACTTCCATCGAGTCCTCGGCTTTCCCCTATTCCTCCATGCTTGTATCATCATCCTCTTTTCACATTTTTCACTTCTATACCACTCCATTTCTTCTCCTTCAACTCTTCTTCGTTCCCTAAAAGTTTCTTCGAGCACTGCACTACATCCAACAGCACTCGACCATACATGTCGCTTTGCCTCTCCCAGAGTGCTCGTAAGCATCTCTCCACACATACTGTCTCTTCTCCTTTCATTTTCTCGGCTATTACTCTTCTTCATTATCTCTACTCTACGTTTTCTGTGAAACATGTCAACTCCTGACATCTCAAACAACTTAACTCTACTACCCAAATGCCTCTGTGCTCGTGGACAACTTGACGCTCTACTCTCGTCCTCTGTATGTCCACATCCTTCCTCATTCCTACTCAGCACAGTTGCATTCGCCTTCCGACTCTTAATTTCAGCAGTCTGGGCTCTACTCAGGTCCGCTCTCTTCACAGTATTCTTCTTCGGCTGGGTCATCCTCACTTTTGACCTCACCGAGACTTCATTTTTCTGGGCTGGACCTTCATCAAACAGCCATGCTATATCTACGTCGATATCTTCTACCGGTTTAATCGACACTGTCTCATCTTCTCCAGCGTCTTCCTCGTCGGCCACCTCTGCCTTCGTCACTACCGAGACAGGGTTTTCAATGGCTTGGCGGTCTCCTGGCTCATCTTCTCGGATGTCAGTCAGGTTCACACTCTCAGGTGTCCCAACCGTGCCGTGGCCTTCTGGGCTCTCCTCTGGCACAGTCTCCGCCATGACTCTTGTCAACACCTTAGTCCCACACAAGTCATTTCCCAGGATCACTTGGACTCCTGGAACAGGTATGTCGGGGCATACTCCCAACATCACCTCCGCCGACACATATTCCGACCTTAGCTGGACAGTACATACGGGCATGTCACTCTCAGACAATAACCCATATACTCTCATCTTACTCCTGCCAGCTAACCGTCGATCATTCCCAATCAGGCTTCTCGTAATCAAGCTCTGATTAGCTCCGGTATCTCTTAAGATACCAACTTCTACTTCAGGTTGGCTTCCTATCCTGATCCAACCTTTGCTCATGAACGGCCTATACCTCTCGTTCACTAAGTTCGCTCTCTGTGGTTTGTCTCGGAACACATTAGTATATTTACTTTGGGGGTCACACATGGCCAGGGTCACAACTCTCTTGCCCTGCCGACAATCTCGCATCACGTGACCCAATCCGTTACAATTGTAACATCTCATCTGGGAAAAGTCTCTTCTATATGTACCAGAGTAGCTCTGACTCTGCCCACTCGTATTGGACTTCCTCGGGCCAGACGTACTACTTGTACTCTGTGGAGCTTTACTGGACTCTTGATTTCCCGGATACCGATCAGTTTCTCGTTTAGCTCCTCCATCCTCACTTTCAGATGAAGTGCGCGACCTACTCTTCTGAGTTTTAGGGTACTTACTTTTATCTGCCCATTTATCAAAATTTTTCTCACCCCAGACTCCTCTGGGTCTCTCATAATTTCTTCCTCCCCAGACTCCATTGGATCTGCCATTGCTGCGTCTCGCCTCGCTTCTCACTCTGTTCTCCCTCAAGCTCTTGTATGCTTCAGTAATCATATCCGCCCTATCTGCGGCATCTTTCACCTCCATTATCCCTGCTTCTTGGATCTTGAACTTTGTTTCGGGATGCATCATCTCCAAGAACTTCTCCATGACCATCAGTTGCTTCAGGTCAGCGTAAGATCCAACTCCAGCAGCCTCAATCCACTTCTGGAATCGTCTTTCCAGATCTCTTGCTGTCTCAACAAACGTACATGCTCCAACTTTGATCATCTCTCTGAAGCGCTTCCTATAAGCTTCTGGGGTTAACTGAAACGAGCGCAATATGCTGCTCTTTACTGTGGCATAATCCTGGCACTCTTCCAGTGACAATTGGGTGTATGCCTCCCTGGCTGCACCGGTCAATCTTAACTGGACCAGCTGGGCCCATTCCTCCTGTGGCCACTCCTTGATACTGGCTACTTTCTCAAAATGCTCGAAGAAGCTCTCTGCCTCTTCGGACACAAACAAGGGAATGTCCTTCTCCCTAACCCTAACATCTGGTGGGTGTGATACCTGGGTGGTGCTCTCTGGCAACCCATGTTCAATCCTTTGCTCAGCCAAGGTTCTATTCGCTTCTATCTGCATTTGTTTTGTTCTCTCTTTTTCTTTTTCGACCTGGGCTTTTTCTTTTTCCTTCTCCTGTTCCAACTCCAGTTCTCTTATTCTGGTTTTCTCTTTTTCTTTCTCCACCTCTAGTCTTGCTTTCTCTTTTTCTATTTCCAGTCTGGTTTTTTCTTTTTCCTTCTCAGCTTCATTTTTCATCTGGAGTTCTAATTTCATCTTTTCCAGCTGGAACTGTCTCTCCTCACGCTGCATCTGGAGCTCTAACTGGAATCTCTCCAAGCTCCTATTTCGGCTACTCCTGCTACTGCGGCTACTCTTGCTGCTCCTACTCGATCCCTGGGATCTCACTTCATCCTGCCCATCATCCTCCTTTCCACTTTCAGCTCCTTTCTGGGCTCCTTGTTCTGCCGCTTCATTTTTGGCTCTTAACTGCCTCAGGATCTCATCCTTCATCCCAGCTACTTTAGATGCTTTCAACCTAATGCCACATTTTTCTGCTATTTGTTTCAATTGATCCCTCGTGCAACCTTCTAAGTCCTCAGGCTTGCCTGACTCCACAAACGCTTGCACCTTATCCATCTTTGTCCTGTGAGTCTTCCCAAGAGAGAGAGTATACACCTGCGGTCACGCAGTTTATTTCAGCAAGGGTGTACAAATCCACTTTTGGACAGGGTGTGGGTGTGTCAGTTCACTCTCCCGGACAGGCCCCCAATTTTATTATAGACTATGGGTTGGTTGGTGTTGTCGTCGTCGATCCTTCCCTATGGACAACCCAACCCACAACTCGGCAGAGTGCTTATACTAGGAGATCACCCTTGGCGCTTCTGGCTCTTGGAGAGGGGCTCAACGTCACACGTTTAGGGGATGCGGCTCCAACACTTAGCCTCGTTGTCACGTGCACACACCCACTCGAGCCGCTGTGACTCCCCACTCTCTCTCCTTATGAGATATGATCTCCTCAATCCCCTATGACTTACTAGTATTACCTCTTACCCTGTCCACAGCAGTGGTTCTTGGTTCTTTCTCTCTCTCTCTCCTTCTTCACTACTTCCTGGGAAGCCTCACTAGGACAAGGGCAAACACCAGCAAATTGTGACACATTTACTGGACAGAGCACATACACGATACATACACACATATAATAATAATGAATCCTATACTCTATAATATCACAATCAGGTTGCACTCCAACACCATCAGAACTCTATTATCAGCTTATCAAGTGGTATCCTATCTCCTGGTTCACCACCTGATACTATTAACCTCCTCAAGTTGATCAAGCCTACATACACTGTTGCACTATCAGCGAGATAATGTATATATAGAAAACCAGCATTTGAATGCAATAACATATATCAGTATAAATGTTCATTGATACACAACAATGATTAATCGATCACTGTCAGTCCTCGAGCACATACATCTGTAGGTAATCAAGCCTACGACTGCAACTCTAAGCTTCAGAATAAATCACTCCTTGACATAAGAATGCAAACAGTCACTCACCTCTCACTGCGTCTTGCACGCTACTGACAACCAAACACTATCAACTCCCTATAAGTAATCCACCAGAACTTCCCCTTCCACCTCTGGAAGTTCACTACCCTATTTCTTTAGGTTCTTCCGGGCTTCACTACCAGGATCCTCTGCAGCTTCTCCAGGCTGCTATCATGAAGTTTCCTTGAGCAACTACGGTGCTTCACCCTTCTGCTAGGCTCCTCCACACAGCTCTCTTGGCTGCTACACCATGAAGTTTCCTCGAGCAACTATGGTGCTTCTCCACCTCTACAGAAGCATGTGACACTCCTCTTCACTGCTGCTTCTCCTCACAGCTCGAGGTCCTCTGCTCCACCACCTTGGAGTCTCATCAGCTACTTCATCTGCTGGCTTCGAAGTTCTCAGCAACTTCTTCCCCAAAGACAAACCTGCAACCCATCGACACTCCAATAAAATGTTCCCCTTTAACACAAACAAAAAATATTCACACAATATGTTTGCCTCAAACCTCTATCTGTTCTCTACATACAGTGAGAGTGGACTCCCCCGCTTTGGGCGGGTCCATACTCCACCTCGCCTGGCGGCGGTCCTCACTCGCGGGGAGGGTCTTCCTCCATCCGGAGCCAGGCTCCCTCAGTCGTCCGCCAGCGCTCAGAGGGGGCGGACGTCGCTCCGTGTTCCTCCCTCTCCACTCTCTTATTTCAGGCCTTCTGCCTTATTAAAACATGTCTAACTTATAAAATAAACATCGCTACTGTCGCTGGGCACACGACCAACTACAAGTGATCACTATGAACTGGCGTATATCGTGCTTACCACAGATTAACTGATCGAGGGCGCTTTTCCTCTGACGGCGTCTGGTCAGGGCGCTCCACACAGCCCACAATAATGCTTCTGGGCGATTTAATATCTGCTCGTCGACCAGGACTTGAGACCACAACGTTCCCAGCTCGATTCCACAGCTGGTACGTCCGCACACTTCTCTTCTCTTCGAGATATATCACTAGGGGTTCCCTTCTGGCGGGAGCTCAAACGGAGCGCGGCTTCCCCCTGCGATGTCTGGCACTCAAGTGAGGTCAAGGTCCTCCGGAAGCGAGCCTCACGCCTCCAGCAAAATGTCCACATCTCCTAGCCAGTCATTTATCTATTTCCTTACTTACTGCCCATAATCTTAAATTGTTTTACATATCCAACCAGCCATTTTTCATATGGGTTATCACCTCAATATTTGCTAGACCTTCTAGTTAGGTCAGGCTTGCTGAATAACTCTCAAGGAGGGAGACTCGTTTCTCCTGTAGGCTGAGATCATAACACAGGGTAGATAAAGATAAACTGTTTAACACGGGTTGTACGCGAACAAGGGGACACAGGTGGAAACTGAGTACCCAAATGAGCCACAGGGACGTTAGAAAGAACTTTTTCAGTGTAAGAGTAGTTAACAGATGGAATGCAATAGGCAGTGATGTGGTGGAGGCTGACTCCATACACAGTTTCAAATGTAGATATGATAGAGCCCAGTAGGCTCAGGAATCTGTACATCAGATGATCGACAGTTAGGAGGCAGGACCAAAGAACCAGAGCTTATCCCCCGCAAACACAATTAGGTGAGCACAGTGGCACTTAGTGCCTTAATGGCACTCCACACACCAGTCCATTCCCTCATGCCATTCCAAACACTAATCCAGTCCCCTAATGACACTCCACACACCAGTCCATTCCCTCATGCGATTCCAAACACTAATCCAGTCCCCTAATGGCACTCCACACACTAGTTCATTCACTTCATGACACTACACACGCCAGTACTGTCCCCTCATGCCACTTCATGCACCAATCCAGTCCTTCATGCTACTCCACACACAAGTCCAGTACACTCATGCCTCACCACTCACCAGATCAGTCTCCTCATGCCACTCCACACACCAGTCCAGTCCCACATGCCACTGTAAACACCAGCTGCAACTCTACACAATAGTCTTCCTAATGGCACTCCACACACTAGTCCAGTCCTTCATGCCACTCCACACACCAGTCCAGTCCCTCTTGCCACTCCACTCACCAGTCCCGTCCCTCATGCCACTCCACACATCAGTCCAGTCTACTCATACCACTCCACACACCAGTCCAGCCCCTCATGCCGTTCCACACACCAGTCCAGCCCCTCATGCCGTTCCACACACCATTCCAGTTTTTTCATGCCACTCCGCACACCAGTCCAGTCTCCTCATACTACTCTGCACACCAGTCCAGTCTCCTCATACTACTCTGCACACCAGTCCAGGTATCTCATGCCATTCCTCACACCAGTCCCGTCCCCTCATGCCACTACAAGTACCAGTCCAGTCCTCTCATGCCACTCCACTCACACAGTCCAGTCCCCCTCCACAACTTTCTCCAAAAGGCACCAAATCTAGTCTTGTCAGAATGGCTTATTCACATAAGAAATTGTAATTCATAATAAATGCAAACAGTATCAGATCTATATCTGCAATATCGATTGACGGTGTTGATGGTCGCATCGTGGAGGTCTGCTCGATCCAGCTTGTATTTAGCCAGTTCCCCGCTGCCTACACGAGCTGCAGGTAGTGAGGGCCTGTCCTCCCCTGCCAACACCAATAGGACCAGTGGATCTCACACTTCTCCAGCTGAGAGTCCTGCTGACCACTTATTTCAATTCCATTGCTGACAGTTTGCTGATCGCCATTGATGGCCTAATGTGATCTACATTATTATTGTCTGACGTGGAATTGTCTGAGTCATTGACGCTGTCGACGTTGGTTTATTTCTATGAACTGTTCTTTCATTGGCTTGTTCTTCAGAACACATCCTGAGGGAAGGTGCATCGAGTTAATCTTAAAATGAAGCCTGTGTTTCTGTGGTGGTTCTTGGTTGTAGTTCAGCAAGCTTTAACGCTGAGCACTCAGCTGTGGCGTCTCGTCACCGTCGAGTCGTCGAGGATCACCTCTACGGTTCAGCAGACCAACCAGTCGTTAGACACACTGAAGTGTGGCATGAGATGCGCCACCCTGGGGTGGTGCGAGGTGTGGTGCCACGACGGAACCCTCGGGTGCCAGCTCACCAACCTCGTCGTCTCCGGTTCCTACCAAACAAATGCCACGACCAACACTCTCACCTGCTACACCAACCACTCCAGCCTCCCTGAGTATGCCTTCGGTGCAGCCATCACCTCGACAAGATTATATGACAAAACTAGAATCCTGAAACATCTTGTTGACGGAATCTATGACTGGGATACAGACAGCTGCAGTGTTTTAGATTATTTAAACTCACCGTGGTTACTGATGGATTTGGGACGTCCTGTGAATGTGAGTGAGGTCCTGTTGATCGCACAGCCTAATACTGGGGCTGCATCATCCTTCAAGGATTTTGAAGTGAGGGTTGGAGCCTCACTGCAGCAAACTGGGAACTTTTTATCGTACAAGCTGCTGGGGACATTTCCAGGTACATTAACGCCTAGTCAGAGAGTGATCCTCAAGTCCCCAAAACCTCTTCTTGGCCAATACGTCTCAATACAAAGGACTTCCACTAATTACTTTCAAATCTGCCACTTAGAAGTTCACTAACTTTCCAGGCTTGGTGCATAGTTTTGATAATTACTTTTTTAGAAATTCACAAGACTTATGAAGGTATCACCAATATGTCTGTCATGAATGAATACAGAATGTTCAGTGATTACACAATTTTATATAATATAACCTCATATTTAAAGTTGTAGTTCATCAATGTTTAACACAGAATAATGTTTTTTAGAGTTTGCACTGTACAATTCTAACTTCCTGGATTGAATGCAGACTTAAACAGTCTTAAGGTTAAAAATAATGCAGAATGTTAAGCTCATAAATCTAAGACTTCTTCAGTATTACTGCAATTATTTCACGATTGCAACCTTTGACGTTTCTACCGTAGGTGACAGAAGTGGTTCATATATCGTTATTATGTACGGTGTTTATTGCTAGTAGTAGTGATAGTGATAAACGTCGCAGCCCTATAATTTATATCTATATATAACAACTATAATTATATATAATTTTAGAATATTGATTTCAGTAATCTTCTAGATGTTTGATTTTGCATGCAAGCCAATGGGCTCAGTAACATAGTACAGGAGTTCCCACTCTCGGGTCCCGAAACAGGAGTAATGCGTTTGTGAAAATATTTATACACTGTTCACTTTGTTTTGTTTATAAAACAATAAAAAGCATTGAAATGGAAAACGGTCTTCTTGCAAATTACTACACATAAGAGCAGATAAATAAAACATGTTCAGTGCGAATAATACAAAAATTTACTTGAGGGCCCTCGGCCAAAGCTCATTATGAATGGGCCCCTCGCCCATGGTCAAGTACCCTATTCATGATGGGCCGAGGCTTATTATGTATCGGGTCTTGAGTTAGATCTTCTTGAAGTCTTATGCAAGTTCAGGACTTGTTCTCACATAAATTTTTGCATTATCTGCAGATATTGCTGCTCAATCCTCAATCAAAATCGTGTATATATATGATGTATAACAGAGATCCCTGGAAAGAGCTTTGGGACACTACTTGGAACAGTTTTCTATATGAATAACTTAACTTCATTCATGCTAACTGTTAGTGTCTTTTGACCTAACCATGTCCCAATATCTATAGCATCTTTGCAGACGCTGAGTCACCATTATGTGGCTGAGGATATGATGACTAAACCACACACCAGATGATGATGAAACAACGTTTCGGTCCGTCCTGGACCATTATCAAGACATACGACTTAATAATGGTACAGAACGGACCGAAACGTCGTCGTCTCTTCATCTTCTGGTGTGTGGTTTGGTCACCAGAGTATCTCTCTTTCTCTTCAATATTTCATGTTGCATCGTATCAAAAGTCTGAGTCAAAAAACAATGTCAAAATCTTTCCCACTGTTAGCTGCATCAAATAACCTTGAACTGAATTAAAGCAAATTTGTCAATCTTGAGTGTCCCTTAGTAGCACCATGTTGGGAATCATTTGTCCTCTACCATTTGTCCTTTACCATTTAAAGACTCAAACGCTCGTCTTTACAACTCCTAAATACTCCCTTCAATTACGCTAATACAGCTAGAAGTTCAACCCGCATTAAAAAATATTGAAAATTTCTGAAACATTAAACTATCTATAAAAAAAAGGAGTACTTAAAATTACATCCAGGGGTATCTAAATTGGGTTTTCAAATATCGTTAGAATTAAGGAAACAGCAAAAGGTCTATTGGGCCTCACGTGGCAGCTCCTAATAACATCCACCCATTGACCTACCTAGTAACATCTACTAGGTACGACATATATATATATATATATATATATATATATATATATATATATATATATATATATATATATATATATATATATATATATATATATATATATTAGTATATTTTGGTAGCAGTCTTTCCTGTAGACATATATTATTAAATATGACCGAAAAAGTAAGATTAATAATTCTAACACGAATTTTCTCAATCTTTCGTACATTACCTCTGATTTACATTTTTGATTTACCTCCAACAGTGAAGCGTAATGTACGAAAGATTGAGAAAATTCGTGTTAGAATTATTAATCTTACTTTTTCGGTCATATTTAATAATAATATATATATATATATATATATATATATATATATATATATATATATATATATATATATATATATATATATATATATATATATGTCGTACCTAGTAGCCAGAATGCACTTCTCAGCCTACTATGCAAGGCCCAATTTGCATAATAAGCCAAGTTTTCAGGAATTAATTGTTTTAGACTACCTAACCTACCTAACCTAACCTAACCTAACTTTTTCGGCTACCTAACCTAACCTAACCTATAAAGATAGGTTAGGTTAGGTTAGGTAGGGTTGGTTAGGTTCGGTCATATATCTATGTTAATTTTAACTCCAATAACAAAAATTTGACCTCATACATAATGAAATGGGTAGCTTTATCATTTCATAAGAAAAAAATTTGAGAAAATATATTAATTCAGGAAAATTTGGCTTATTAGGCAAATCGGGCCTTGAATAGTAGGCCGAGAAGTGCGTTCTGGCTACTAGGTACGACATATATATATATATAACTCAACACCCCAAAAGTGACTCGAACCCATTCTGCCAGGAGCACTATGAAACTGGTGTACAGGAGACCTTAACCACTCTACCATCAGTGAACATACAAAAGATGATGGTAGCTGAGGCTATTTGCCCATCATCCCGACGACACCTTCATGGAAATCTTGGGCATAGTTATTTTATCAAATCACCTCACTTTGTGGGGCCACTGTAACAAACTAGGCTGGTTGTGAGAATTATTCCAGAAGGTTCCAGAAGTTTCGTGTAGGGACCTGACCTCAACAACGCACATTCCCCTGGGGATTAGCAGGTCTGAGTCACAAATGGCAGGCGTCTCTGTTCATAGTTGCGTATAATGAATCATCCTATAGTATTCACTTATTTAGAGAAATTAGCCTTTATTCATTTTGTATTAAAATTGTATTGTATAATATTCCTGGTTATAGTACCAAGAGTATTCTAATTATTAGGAGATTTGAGTTAAGTCACCATCAGTGACGTCACGAATCAGATCTAAGTTGTAAGGCGCGAGTGACCGGCGGTCATAGGTCATCAGAGTTGACATGTCCACTATTTTCTCAAAGTTCAAATAACCATTTTGGTGATCGGGAACAGCTCTGCCGTTAGATGCTTGTGTAATTTAATTTCAGTAAAATAATTCAACCAGTCTGGATCAATTAAGTACAACAGAGGTTAATTGTTATAACTTAAACCTGGCTAAGTAACTTGGTAAAACTTAGACTATGCGGAAGGATACAATGCTCTAGTCTGGGGAAGACCAGATGAGGAAGAGATCAGTGTGGACTCCAGATCAACTGGGGGAGGTCAACCCATCTCACCTCTCCCCCAAGACCAGCCCAACATCTTTAGCTGGTCAACATAGAGGTATAGTTGCTATTGTTATTTATAGGGATAGTCAACTCATTGCCGTTCAGGTCAAGTAGGGAGTGATAACCATTTAGATTTTGTTTTAGTTTTGTTTTAATAAATTAATTAGTTAATAAATTGAGTTTGTATTATTTCCATGTGTATGTTCAAGTTATGTGAACTTGTCCTGGTCACGTGGTCCACATGAGGCAGAGTTGGATTGGGCGCCGATTCTAACACCAAATCGGAAGTCATCTTTACCGTGTAATTAATTCCACACTCTTAGTTTCCAAGGTCATCGGTTACTAGTGGGGATCAAGCCCCAAGGTTGATTAATTAGCATGATCGATCCAGACCTCGATCATTGCTCTGTGTTACTGGTCTGGTGGTGGCGGCGGAGGCGACTCTAGGGTTTTGCTCAAGGTCTATGTCACGTCATACGGGTTGTAGAATCCTAAGTCGGTCAATCGTCTTAGGACCACGTGGCGTGGAGTCGGCTTTAGTAAAAGTTTTGGAGTCCCTTGTAGAGAATAAAAAGTAAGAATACGGGTAGAGGGGGAAAAGAAAGAAGGAAAGTTAAGTCGAGAACACCCTCCCCGTGTTACACCACTTAAGGAAAGTAATACAACTAATTATTATGATATTAATACATCTTCAGAAGGAATGAAGATTTATTAATATATGAAAGTACTTAAGGAAATTCCGGCTTCAATTCTTCCTCCGTGGTGTGACACTGTCAAATTTTTCATCACGTGTTAATTTTCGTGATTGATTGATAAAGATTAAACTACCCCAAGAGGTAGCATGGACATGAATAGCCCGTAAGTGGTACAATTTTTTTTTGTTCAGTAAATCTTTTCGGTGTTCTGACGTCGCATTTAATCGTCAGGCTGCTGTCGTGGGGGAGGATACTGCTTGACAGTATTTATGGGAGCCTCCAGTGGTTGGACACCTCTTTTGGCCAGAAGAGTGGCTGTCTTGATGGCTTCGGGGTGGTTACTGCAAGATTCGGGAACTCTTAAAGCTCTTCTAAGGTCGTTGGTTGCTTCACATTCCAGGATATAGTGAAGTAGTGGTTTTTCTATGACAGTTTGGCAGGAGATGCATTCTCTCTCTCTCGGGGTTTATCAATCTCCTAGTTGCATCTGTAACCTAGACGTAGTCTATATCACCGAACTGATATTTCCCTGTGGATTCCTTTTGGGATATTTAACCTTTCTAATTTGGTTGCCTGACGATACCATATTGCAGAGGGCGAACCTCCTTCTACTCTCTGGTGTAGATGGGCTTTGTTGAGGTGTGAGTGTGTTTTGGTGATGATGTTTTTTATGTACTTTAAGCTGGGTTGGATTGTTCTATGTATCACTGGATGACGAGTTGCCAATTTAGCAATTTCATCGGCTTCCCCATTTAATGGGATTCCAACATGGGGTTCTGGGTCTTGAAGTGGATTGAATGTAATTATGTGTTAATTGGCTGTTGATTGCTGGTTTTGACTTTGTGATGTGTAGGGCCTCGCTGATGTCGAATCTCATGTTTTCGTTGTATCTGTCGATAATTTCTGTGTTGCTTGTTAAGATTTCTCTGGTGATGGTGTGGTTGTGAGAAGAAGATTATATGCTCCTTGATGTTTATGTAGCCCTGTTGTTTTGCTCAAACAACAGGGCTCAATTATGGAGCATATAATCTCCTCACACAACCAGACCGTCAACAGAGATATCTTAACGAGCCAAAAGAGATTATCGACAGATAATCTTAGTCCAGTCTCCATACTCCAGTCCTGTCCTTTCATGCCACTCTACAGAGAGACGGAGAGAGAGAGAGAGAGAGAGAGAGAGAGAGAGAGAGAGAGAGAGAGAGAGAGAGAGAGAGAGAGAGAGAGAGAGAGAGAGAGAGAGAGAGAGAGAGAGAGAGAGAGAGAGAGAGAGAGAGAGAGAGAGCGAGAGAGAGAGAGAGAGAAAGAGAGAGAGAGAGAGAGAGAGAGAGCGAGAGAGAGAGAGAGAGAGAGAGAGAGAGAGAGAGAGAGAGAGAGAGAGAGAGAGAGAGAGAGAGAGAGAGAGAGAGAGAGAGAGAGAGAGAGAGAGAGAGAGAGAGAGAGAGAGACAGAGAGAGAGAGAGAGAGAGAGAGAGAGAGAGAGAGAGAGAGAGAGAGAGAGAGAGAGAGAGAGAGAGAGAGAGAGAGAGAGAGAGAGAGAGAGAGGAGAGAGAGAGAGAGAGAGAGAGAGAGAGAGAGAGAGAGAGAGAGAGAGAGAGAGAGAGAGAGAGAGAGAGAGAGAGAGAGAGAGAGAGAGAGAGAGAGAGAGAGAGAGAGAGAGAGAGAGAGAGAGAGAGAGAGAGAGAGAGAGAGAGAGAGAGAGAGAGAGACAGAGAGAGAGAGAGAGAGAGAGAGAGAGAGAGAGAGAGAGAGAGAGAGAGAGAGAGAGAGAGAGAGAGAGAGAGAGAGAGAGAGAGAGAGAGAGAGAGAGAGAGAGAGAGAGAGAGAGAGAGAGAGAGAGAGAGAGAGAGAGAGAGAGAGAGAGAGAGAGAGAGAGAGAGAGAGAGAGACAGAGAGAGAGAGAGAGAGAGAGAGAGAGAGAGAGAGAGAGAGAGAGAGAGAGAGAGAGAGAGAGAGAGAGAGAGAGAGAGAGAGAGAGAGAGAGAGAGAGAGAGAGAGAGAGAGAGAGAGAGAGAGAGAGAGAGAGAGAGAGAGAGAGAGAGAGAGAGAGAGAGAGAGAGAGAGAGAGAGAGAGAGAGAGAGAGAGAGAGAGAGAGAGAGAGAGAGAGAGAGAGAGAGAGAGAGAGAGAGAGAGAGAGAGAGAGAGAGAGAGAGAGAGAGAGAGAGAGAGAGAGAGAGAGAGAAAGAGAGAGAGAGAGAATCAATTCTCAAGTCGATTGTCTTGACTGTCAACACAATCGACTCTTGATTGTCAACACAATCGACTTGTGTATAGTCCAGGACGGACCGAAACGTCGTCGTCCCTTCACCTTCTAGTGTGTGGTCTGGTCAACTTTAGCCAAGTTTTTGTGACTCATCGCCTCCAAGAGCTGGAAATCAGTACGTAACTTTATTTTATTTACCACGTTTAAAATAAGTCTGTTTTAAATTTCGGGAGAATTGAACTGATAAAACCGAATTTATGTGGTTTATTTAAGGCGGAGGACAAGAGCCGGAGCTTGGTAACTGCTTTGGTCTCATTTACTATGTCCGAAAAACAGCGGTTTTTATTTCCGGGAAAATTGGGCTAATAGTAGCGAAGTTACAGGAGTAAACTAAGGCAAAGACAAGAGCTGGCACTCGGTACCTTTTATTTATTTTCTTACTACGTCTGAACTATGACACGTATACAGCTTGGTTCAAGGACTAACATTTAACTCTGGGAATTACTTAACAAACTCCTAATGAATATATTTTCTGAAAATTACTTCCTCTGAACTAAACTTTACTCCTGAATGAGTAAAATAGAATAGCGTGCGTATTTTATATATAAGAATTCCCTAACAAATTCCTAATGAATATATTCTCTGAACATGATATGGATACGATTTTACAAACAAATACCTAAGGAACCCTTTTTAAGGTGGCCCTTTAGCGATTAATTGTCCAGGATAGACACACAACCCTTTTTAAGGTGACACTTTAGCGAGTAATTTTCCAGGATAGACACCCTAATTCTTTAAGGGAACCCTTTAGACTGGAATTGGCCCAAAAAACAAAATTCCTCGCTAAACCATTATCCCCACTACTTGACAGTACATAAAAAAGCAGTATAATAAGCAATGTACATGATAGTCTCAAATAAATAATACAATAACATGAAAGGCAAGTTGGAAATAAATCTGGAATTCTCTATCATGACATTTTCAAACTCAAATGATACACAGAAATACAAAATCTTTGAGTGAAAGCTGAAAGCAACACTCAAAATCAACATCTCTTCAACAACATGCAGCAAGCCAAGAATGAGGCACCGTACACGGTAAATATCTGTTTCGTGTGTCAAGTATCGACAGAGTTCAACATGTTGAGTTAATAATGATGCAAAATTTCAACATAGATGCCAGCACCACTCCAAGGCACATCCTCCCCCCCCCCCCCTCCCTTCCGCTTGCAGCAATAAATATGTTTTATTACCGAAAATATATAAATATATTGCAATCATATTATCACATTCTTAAATACACATTTATCATATAATAAAATATATGAAAATCTGTCATTTTCTTCAAGTATGCAACACATAAAAATTTGGTTTTCGTATATTGACGTTCAACTAGAGAACTACCATGAAAACTGTCACATACTGCCTTGTAGGCAGGGCAGATGTGACTTGAGATTACTGAATTTAAATAAAACGGAATATACAATTAGGTTATATATGGAAACATGTGGAAAAGATCGAGTCTAAAGTTAATGTCAACTTGAAGTTACAGGTACTCTTACTTGGGCAGCAATAGTTACGAAACGGCTACTAAAGGCTGAGCAATTATGTTACTAAACTCACGGGAAGGTGTGTCCTTGACTTAGCCTCGGAAACAAAGATAAAATAAGGATGTAATTATTAGCAAATTATATGACAACATTTGTAAATAAAGATCTTTTTGAGAATGTCGGGAGAAGTGATAGAAGCTGTAGACATGACATACTTGGCTACATACAAGCAAAAATTATATGTAGAAGAGGTTTACCCTATTTCAAGAGGTATGCAAACAGAGAATTCACCTTAGTCTTAGACTATGTTCAGGAATAAAGTATACTTGCTGGTTGGTCAGTAAGGTATTGTGGTGGCCTTAATATCCCGCAAGAGATCCAAAGGCCTTAAGCCCATTCCCCCCCCCCCTCCTAAAAGAGTATCCTTCTATCGATAACTTTTTGTTCATATCTTTATTAAACAATTCAACAAACCATAAATCTTCAGTAAGCATTACAGCAGTAAGAAGACAAAGAGAACTATTATGGAACATCTCTGATTCACGATCACTACAACATTATCTGGTGACTGTATTTCACAGACTACATAACGCCTCACTTCACAATAAAAAAAAAGTCACGGGATGCATCTAACTCCCCCATACACAACATAGTAAGTGTATTTTGGGAGCCCACATACAGCAGTTCGAGTCCCTTAATAATACCTCAATATTTTCTCATGTATAACAAGTTTCTACTGTAATGTAACCTGGAAACATATATTTTAACATTAAACCCATTTCACATATCCCCAGTTAACTGCTGTCCTGTTTCTCTATAATTGTTAAAAGATTAAGCAAATAGTTTATCACCAGTCCCTCAGAGCACCCTACACACCAGTCCAGTCCTCCATTTCTCTCCACACACCAGTCCAATCCCTTCATGCCACTCCACACACCAGTCCAGTCCCTTCATGCCACTCCACACACCAGTCCAGTCCCCTCATGCCATTCCACACATCAGTCTAGTCCCCTCATGCCATTCCACACACCAGTTCAGTCCCTCGTGTCACTCCACACACCAGTCCAGGCCCCTCATCCCATTCCACAAATCAGTCCAAACCATCATACCACGCCACACATCAGTCCAGCCCCACATACCACTCCAAAAACCTGTCCAGTCCCTCAGGCCACTCCACAAACCGGTCCAGTCCCTAATGCCACTCCACAAACCAGTCCAGTCCCTCATGCTACTCCACAAACCAGCCAAGTCCCCTCATGGACTCCTCACATCAGTCCATCCCCTCATGCCACTCCGCACACCAGTCCAATCATGCCATTCCACACACCAATCCAGCCACTCATGCCATTCCACAAACCAATCCAGCCAATCATGCCATTCCACACACCAGTCCTGCCACTCATGCCATTCCACACACCAGTCCAGTCTTATCATGACACTAAACACGAGTTCAGGTCCTCATGCCACTCTACATCAGTTCATTCCCCACATGCCACCCCACACATCAGTCCAGTCCCTCATGCCACTCTACACACCAGTCCAGTCCTCTCATGGCACTCCACATACTAGTCCAGCCCCCCATGCCATTCTACACACCTGTCTATTCCCTCATGCCACTCCACACACCAGTCCAGTCCCCTCAGCCCACCCTGCACACCAGTCAAGGTCTTTCATGCCATTCCTCACACTATTCCAGTACCCTCATACCACTTCAAGTACCAGTCCAGTCCCCTCATGCCATTCCACACACCAGTCCAGTCCTTCATGCTACTTCACATACCAGTCCAGTCTTCTCATGCCTCTCCACACACAGTCCAGCCCTCCGCCTCCATAACATTCTCCAAGAGGACCCAAATCAAGCCTTGTTAGAATTGTATATTCACATTAGAAAATGAAATCAATAATAAATTTAAACAGTAAGAAAATATAATTCATAATAAATGCGAACGGTATCAGAGAGCTATATCTGCAATATCAGATGATTGACGGTGTTGATGGTCGCATCGTGGAGGTCTGCTCGACCCAGCTTGGAATTAGCCAGTTCCCCGCTGCCTACACGAGCTGCAGGTTGTGTCGGCCTGTCCTCCCCTGCCGATTCCAATAGGACCAATGGATCTCACACTTCCTCAGCTGAGAGTCCTGCTGACCGCTTATTTCAATTCCACTGCTGACAGTTTGCTGATCGCCACTGATGGCCTAATGTGATCTGAATTATTATTGTCTGACGTGGAATTGTCTGGATCATTGACGCTGTCGACGTTGGTTTATTTCTGTGAGCTGTTTTTTTCGTCGGCTTGTTCTGCAGAACACATCTTATGTGAAGGTGCATCGAGTTGTTCTATAAATGAAGCCTTTGTTTCTGTGGTGGTTGTTGGTTGTTGTTCAGCAACCTTTAGCGCTGAGCACTCAGCTGTGGCGCCTCGTCACCGTCGAGTCGTCGAGGATCACCTCTACGGTTCAGCAGACCAAACAGTCGTTAGACACACTAAAGTGTGCCATGAGATGCGCCACCCTGGGGTGGTGCGAGGCGTGGTGCCACGACGGAGCACTCCGGTGCCAGCTCACCAACCTCGTCGTCTCCGGCTCCTACCAAACAAACGCTACGACCAACGTTCTCACCTGCTACACCAACCACTCCAGCCTCCCTGAATACGCCTTTCATGCAGCCGTCACCTCGACAAGTGTATCTGGCAACATCAGAATCCAGAAACATCTTGTTGATGGAATCTATGACTGGGATATAGACAGCTGCAGTTGTTTATATTATTTAAGCTCACCGTGGTTCCTGATGGATTTGGGACGTCCTGTGAATGTGAGTGCGCTCCTGTTGATCGCACAGCCTAATACCGGGGCTGCTTCATCCTTCAGGGATTTTGAAGTGAGGGTTGGAGCCTCACCGCAGCACACTGGGAATTGTGCCTCGTACAAGCTGCTGGGGACATTTCCAGGTACAGGAACGCCTAGTCAGAGAGTGATCCTCAAGTCCCCAAAACCTCTTCTTGGCTAATACGTCTCAATACAAATGACTTCCACTGATTACTTTCAAATCTGGCACTTAGAAATTCACTAACTTTCCAAGCTTGGTGTTTTGTTTTGATAATAACTTATTATGAAATTCACTAGAGGAGCACCTACTTATAGGAACTTGTTGTCTTCATAACTTTCTCAGGACAGAAATAACCAGACTTATGAAGGTATTACCAATATGTCTGTCATGGATGAAGATAGGAAATTCAGTGATTACACAATTTTATATAATATAACATCATATATAAAGTTGTAGTTCATTAATGTTTAACTCATCATAATATTAAGAGTAATGTTTTTTGGAGTTTGTACTGTAGACATTTAATTTCCAGGATTAAGCGCAGACTTAAACATTCTTAAGGTCAAAAGCAACGTCAGATGTTAGGCCCATAAATCTAAGAGTTCTTTAGTATTGCTGGACATTATTTTCACGATTGCTACCTTTGACGCTTCCACCGTAGGTGCCAGAAGTGGTTCATATTATGTACTGTGATTCTTGTTAGTAGTAATGATAATTGTCGAAGCAATATATTTTTCATTTATTTAACAGCCATAATCATATTTAATTTTAGAATAATGATTTCAGTAATCTTCTATATGTTTGATTTTGCATGCAAGCCAATGGGCTCAGTAACATAGTACAGGAGTTCCCAAACTCGGGTCCCCGAACAGGAGTAATGCGTTTGTGAGACTATATATACACAGTTTATCTTGTTTTGTTTATAAAACAATAAAAAGCGTTAAAATGGAAAACGGACTTATTATTAATTACTACACATAAGAGCAGATAAATATTATGTTCAGTGGGAGTAACACAAAAATTTACTTGAGGGCCCACGGCCGAGGCTCGTCGTGTATGGGGCCCCTCGACCGAGGTTCATCATGTTTGGGATCATCAACTGAGGCAAATAGAGTATGGGGCCCCTCGGCTATGGCTAAGTACTCCATACATGATGAGGCTTATCGTGTATGGGGTCAAGATCTTCTTGAAGTTTTATGCAAGTTCTTGATTTCTTTACGCTTAATTTTTGCATTATATACAGATATTCCTGCTCAATCCTGAATCTAAATCATATATATATATATATATATATATATATATATATATATATATATATATATATATATATATATATATATATATATATATATATATATATATGTCATACTTAGTAGCCAGAACGCACTTTTCAGCCTACTATGCAAGGCCCGATTTGCCTAATAAGCCAAGTTTTCCTGAATTAATATATTTTCTCAAATTTTTTTCTTATGAAATGATAAAGCTACTCATTTCATTATGTATGAGGTAAAAAAAAAATTATTGGAGTTAAATTTAACGTAGATATATGACCAAACCTAACCAACCCTACCTAACCTAACCTAACCTATCTTTATAGGTTAGGTTAGGTTAGGTAGCCGAAAAAGTTAGGTTAGGTTAGGTTAGGTAGGTTAGGTCGTCGAAAAACAATTAGTTCATGAAAACTTGGCTTATTAGGCAAATCGGGCCTTGCATAGTAGGCTGAGAAGTGCGTTCTGGCTACTAGGTACGACATATATATATATATATATATATATATATATATATATATATATATATATATATATATATATTGTATATATATTGTAACGCGTTGGTGTTCGGCTGTTTAAGGCTAGGGGTATGGCCTCGTCACATAGTTATAAAAAAAATAGAAAACTGGAACTTCGTCTGTGGTAAGGTAAGGAGACGACACACAAAACACAAGTAAATTTTAACAATGAAATTTTAATTACGTTAAATAAATCAAAACATGAAAAAATGGACAAACAAATTTGTATAATAAAATCAATCAATCAAAATAATAAGAATAATTAAATGACACAATGAAAAGTTACGTTAAGATAAAATAACAAGAAGTGCAACACAAAATTAAAGGGAGGTGCTGGAATATTGGCTTTAAGCTACCACCTCTCTCAGTACACGCTAACGTCTAGCCGGGAGGAGTGATAACTGCGAAAGCACTAAATATTCTGAGGTCTGAGGTCGTGGCGACCCCAGACATCAAGTAGTAAGGGGGGGTGGAGTGCAGTTGCAGCCCGGCCGGCGACCAATCAGCGGAGCCGGTAGCGATCGACAGGTAGTTTGGCGGTTTGAGTCTGAACAGGCGTCCCTGGCTGCAACGTTTTGCGCTCTGGCAAACCTTGCTGGTGTTGTTGTCGTTGTTGGACATTTCTTCCATAGTAGTTATATATAGTATATTGCGACGTATTTGTAGAGGGAAGAGCAGGCTCAATCTCTTGAAGGAGATTATTGTCACAACTCTCCCCCAAAGCCTGCGGTTCTGGAAGAAGTACGTCGTTATGTGGTGGAGTAATGGATGGAGTCGCTTCTACTTCATAAACTCTGGAGAGGTCATGGGCTAAGATGTTGTCAGACTCTTGGTATAGCGTGTCTCCAGGTTGAATTTCTGCAGGTAGCAAGCCCATAGTAGAAGACGTTGAGATGGGAAGTGGGCGTGCTGCAGGTGGTGTAGGGTGGTGTGGTCCGTATTGATGGTGGACCGAGCACTTTTCAGGTGTGGAGTGAAGTGCTGAAGCTTCAGGATGAGGAAGAGTAGCTCCTTGCCAATTGTTCCGTAGTTCCTTGTAGCAGTAGTCGCTGACAGGTGTATTCTTCTCGCCTCGTTGCTGCATCACGACACCACCATCGTCGGTACCATTGGCGTCGACATGGAGGATGAAGGGCTTATCTGACGAGGTGAGAGTGGAATTAGAAGAGGGCAAAGGAGCACGATTATTATCCTGAAAGCATTTGGGAAGATCATTAAGGATTTTGGAATTAGAAAGCGCTGACTCTTTGTCAGTGCTTTCGGGAGGAGAAGCTGGGATGGTCTCACTGTGGATGTAGGGTTCTGTGAAGGTGGAATAATTAGTCAGGACAGTGGGAGGAGTACCATTATATTGCTTCAGAAGGTTGACGTGGCACAGCTGGGTCTTCCGCCGCCTATCTGGAGTCTCTATTACGTAGTTGTTATTATTCCTGCACTCTTTGACGCAGTAGGGTCCTGAAAATCTGTTTTGTAAAGGTGAACCTGGGATAGGGAAATAGGCAAGGACGAAGTCTCCCGGCTTGAATTTTCTTACTTTGCTGGTCTGGTCGTAATGAGTCTTCATTCTCACCTGGGCTTTCAATAGATTATTATGGGCAAAACGGTGGACTCTCTCGAGAATATGTTGAAGGTTTTGAAGAAACTGGGGCACATTCTGATGCTCACTGAAGGTGGCATCTCTGAGAGAGTCTTTGAAAGCCTTAAGGGGAGTACGGCACTTACGGCCGTAGAGCATCTCATAAGGAGATACTCCTAGGGACTCATTTGGGAGACTTCTGAAAATACACATTATTAGGTCAATCTGCTTATCCCAATCCTTCGAGGTTTCACTACAAAACTTTTTCAAGAGTGCTTTGATGGTCTGATGACTACGTTCAAGAGAACCCTGTGAAGCAGGATGATAGGGGCTGGACAATACCTGTTTGATGTTGAACTCCTCCAGTGTCCTTTTGAAGAGATCACTGGTGAAGTTGGTACCACAGTCACTTTGAATCTCCCTAGGAAATCCGTATTGAGTGAAGATCTTCAATAGATGTTTTATAACCGTAGCAGCCGTGATGTTCTTCACTGGAACTGCTATGGGAAATCTGGTGGTAGGACACAGGATGGTTAGGATGTAGGCGTTACCTGAACTGGTCCGAGGTAAAGGACCAACACAGTCTATTACGAGTCTGTGGAAAGGTTCAGCAGGCACCTGTATGGGAATCAGTGGCGCTCTGGGAATGGAGATGTTCGGCTTGCCTGCCATCTGACATGTATGACACTGTTTTACGTACTGTTTGACGTTATTTACCATACCTGGCCAGTAGTAGTCTTGACGAATCCCATGGTAAGTCTTGTTGAAGCCGTAGTGGGAGAACGCTCCATGTGTCGGAAAATCCGACACCATTTAATATCATACAGACAGATAAGAGCTGTGTTGTATAAACAAGTTACCCATAGAAAACGTAACTTGTAGTGGAATTACCGTCTATAGAAAACGGGATATCATCACCACATACTATTATAATTCACCAGCTATTCTGCTGGGAATTGTTCTTAAATACATTAGTCTTTGGACTTTACCATCATAAAAACATCTTATATAAATTAACTTAATTATCAATATTAAAGTAGAGTAAATGTGACCCTTCTATCACTTTCTGAAATCTGGACAATGTAAGCCAGGCGTCAGAGGGGGGAAGGAGGGCAGCCATTGTTGTGTCACCTCCGAGACGTGTGGAGCGAGTTCGGCTCCTATCATTCTGGACAATGTCGGCCAGTGACGTCAATAGAATGGAGTGTTAGATGCAGCCATTGTTATTGAGACCAGAGGCTCACACGGGAGCAAATTCGGCTCCTGTTAAATTTACTTGGACGTAGTGTTATGGAACCCAAAGGTGTACCATTGTCAACACGCTGTCTACAAATACAAGTTAAGTGTCTATCCGAAACCCGTTTATCATTCATTTATGGCCATTAATGTCAGGATATAGGGTTGACCCGGTTAGATCACGTGGAAGCCTCAAACTAAAGGTAATTAAGCCAGGTCTTTAATGTTCCATGTACTGTATAGTGTTTTCTCTGATATAGCTTGTCATATATAGGATTCTGGCTTCACAGCTAGCGCACTTTTGACAGGTCAAGACGAGGATGCAAGATTATGTGCACCAGTTACTGGGTGATAGAAGCTACCTCAAAGAGGATAATTTGGTGTCTACACTCTAGTTATACCTGGTGGACTAACCTGCTGTACTATAAGAGAAGGAACCTCTTCAATGTATGTAGTTAATTTAGTAGTTTGATTGGCTGCATATATATATAAACTAATAAACCCCCCCCTAATGTGTAGAGGATCGATTTGTGAGATTAAGAGATTATTGCAGAAATACAGTCCACTCATTATTATACAAATTGCTATCGAAGTATATAAATTAACGTAAATATAAATTCATATAAATTAAATAAATATAAATCTCACAGGTCGGTTCCCACACCATGGGCCAGGTGTAGAATAGTGGGCCGCAGGCTGGTGGGAATCACAAGTTGTTCGATGTTGGCCCAATCGTCCTCCTCCTTCAGTTTACTGGGTCTATATCTGCGGTAGAGCAAGTCGTTCTCTAGGAAGAACCCAGGAATACTGTCGGGTTGAGTCTCAGCCTGGAAAAACAATGGTGTTAAAGTAAGATCTTCCCTCTGCAACTTACGGAACTCCAACTTGGTCAGATGCGGGGGGAGTTTCTGAGGGTCTTGAGGGACAGCGGTAGCAGTAGAGTCAGCTGGCTGTGGACGTGCGGCTTGTGCACGGGTGGTCACGAGAACCGGAGGAGAAACTTCATCACTCTCTTGAACCTCTGCTGGAACATACTCTAGAATAGGGTTTAGTGGCACAGAGTTACACACCTGGGGTTTGTCCATGACGGTCAGGTTGGTCGGTTGCAGGTCTTCTGCCAAGTCGTTGCCTAGGAGAAGTTGCACTCCAGGCATGGGAAAAGGCTTTTCCCTGACGGCGACTTGGACTTCCCCGTTCACGTAGGGACAATCCAGGTGGACTCTGGCGAGAGGGTATGGAGTGGTAGCAGTGAGGTCAGTGATGAAGACAGTTTCTCCGGTGTAGACGATGTTGGGCACAGCCGACTTCAAGATGATCGATTGTAGAGCCGCTGTGTCCCTCAAGATCTTCAATTTGCAACGTCCCTCCGGATTTGAACCGTTGGCAGAGACAGTTCCAGTATACAGGTGGTTACTGAAAAGAGAAAGATCATTAACATTAACACCAACATTCATCACAGGCTTACCGGACTTAGGAGGAGTTGGTTTGGGTCTTTGTTGGTCAGTGGTTCCCTTGTATTGAGACT
Source organism: Procambarus clarkii (assembly GCF_040958095.1). Taxonomy (NCBI): domain Eukaryota; kingdom Metazoa; phylum Arthropoda; class Malacostraca; order Decapoda; family Cambaridae; genus Procambarus; species Procambarus clarkii. The sequence continues at coordinate 12,941,794 of NC_091229.1, forward strand.
TACCACACTTGTCTATGGTATGTCCATAGAGTCTACAATACTTGCAGTACAGTTGTGAACCAGCTTGATCGGGGCTCACCTTTTCGTAACTGTACCACGACTTCTTACTGGAGGATGGTTCAGGTGTCAGCCGGTGGATGAGGCTGTAAGTGTCAGCCGACTTAGCACACTTCAGGTAGTCGGTTTCTTCTTTATCTGCTAAGTAGAGGCGGACAGGGGGCGGCACACGTCTCAAGAATTCTTCAACAAGCATCAGGTTGACGAGTTCTGTAAAAGTAGAGACATGTGCTGCTTCCAGCCATTTCATGAAATACCTCCGTTTCGTGTTAGCAAACTCAAGGAAGGTAGTGGTACTTGCCTTCAGGTGGTCACGGAATTTCCTTCTATAACTTTCTGTGGAAAGTAGGTAGGCGTCCAACACTGCTTGTTTCAGAGTGTGGTAGTCATTCTCAGACGCCAAAGTACTGAGTGTGACTGCAGCTCTACCTGTAAGATGGACTCTGAGAAGTGTGGCCCATTGGTCGACAGGCCAACTGAGTTTATTAGCAAGAGTTTCAAAGGTGGTGAAAAACACATCAACTTCTGCTTCTACAAAGGATGGCATTAACTTACTTGCATGTGATATATTAAAACTGATGGGAAGATTGGCAGTAGCTTGCTGGCGTTGAGTGAAGTGTGAAGTTTCCAAGGCGATTTCACGTTGACGACACTCTAGAGCCAGAGTCGCTTGTTGCTTGTCATGTTCGCGTTGTATTTCCAACTCGCGTTGTTTGGTTTCAAGCTGTACTCTTTCACGTTCACGGAGTAATGTGACCTCACGTTCGTGTTCTTCTCTCCTCAAGGCGGCCTCGCGTTCTTGTTCGTCTCTCCTCAAAGCAGTTTCACGTTCTCTGAGGGTGATTTCTCGTTCTTGTTCTCTTCTCCTCAAAGCAGCCTCGCGTTCTTGTTCGTCTCTCTTCAAGGCAGCTTCGCGTTCTCTGAGGGTGATTTCTTGTTCTTGTTCTTCCCTTCGTATGGCAGCTGTTCGTTCTTGTTGTTCGAGGGCTTCCCTTTGCTGTTCGCGTTCAATCTTGGCCAGCTCTAGTTTGAGTTTCAGCGTTGCCAAGTCAGGTTTATCTGCAATATAGTAAGTTTCATGAGTTTCAGAGTCTATCTTACCTTGCTCTAAAAGTAATCCAGCAACAGGTTGTGTAGGTCATTTTTGTTGGCTTGGTAGGGAACTTCTAGTTGATACTCATGTGCAAGAGTTTGTAATTCAGTCTTCTTGGCACGACTTAAAGTCCCTATTTCACCTGCTGGATTTGCACGGAAAGCTTGGAGACGAAACATGGTGAAATTAGCAAATAAAGGTACACGAATATTCAATAGTGAATGTCAGAAACAGGACAACGTGGCAACTGGTACCTATCCTGTGAGATCTTTAACAATTAAAGTTAAGTAAAAGATGTTAAATGATTAAATTAAATCAAGGGCGCAGGAAATCTTGTACCCGGTACTCATGTAAGAGGATAAGGGCAAGAAAATCCTACTAACAAATGAAACAGAGTTTCGAAAACAAAGCATGCAGTCTCCGTGGTGTAGTGGTAAGACACTCGCCTGGCGTTCCGCGAGCGCTATGTCATGGGTTCGTATCCTGGCCGGGGAGGATTTACTGGGCGCAATTCCTTAACTGTAGCCTCTGTTTAACGCAACAGTAAAATGTGTACTTGGATGAAAACACGATTCTTCGCGGCAGGGGATCGTATTCCAGGGACCATAGGATTAAGGACTTGCCCGAAACGCTACGCGTACTAGTGGCTGTACAAGAATGTAACAACTCTTGTATATATCTCAAAAAAAAAAAAAAAAAAAAAAAAAATGAAACAGTAAATTGTCTCAAAAGTAAAATTGGTAGTCCAAGGATGTAGGCATACCTTGCCACGTCTCTATAGCACATAAAGCAAGTTTTTCCTACTGAATTTAATATGATACTTACAGAATTAGCGAACTTTTGTGCTCTGAAAAGTAAGCTAATTCCCTACCGTTGTATGTATCATCATCTCTGACTGACGTGTAGGGGTGCGAGGTGTCAACTGGTGACGAGAACTGCTGCTGAGGTCCCAATTCAGCAACTAAAGTTCGAGCTAGAGGAACTATGGCCATCTTTGTCCTCCTACAGTCAGATTGCAGAAGATTGGGTACTCTTGACCCGGGGCAGACCACAGTACCAGGGTACCAATATGATGATCTGTCAGAATTGAGAAATATTCAAGGGACAAAGATGGTAAACACGAGTAATAACACGGAGGGAGAGATGACCAATTAAGAGTATGACTGCGGCCTACAGTCACCACGTAATCCAAAGTTGTCTCACCTTCACCATATGTTACTCTCGTAATGCACAATACACCGCACCTTATAAAAATGAAATTGAATATGAAAAATAGTAAAGCTACGTTAACAAAGTTAAATACGCTTACCATAAATTACCACTTGGCACCAGTACCTGAGTAAAGCTCCTAGGACAGGCCCCCATATAACTTGTGACGGTAACGCGTTACCGTCACAAGTTATATGGGGGCCTGTCCGGGATCTTTACTCAGGTACTGGTGCCAAGTGGAAATTTATGGTAAGCGTATTTAACTTTGTTAACGTAGCTTTACTATTTTTCATATTCAATTTCATTTTTATAAGGTGCGGTGTATTGTGCATTACGAGAGTAACATATGGTGAAGGTGAGACAACTTTGGATTACGTTTTTTTTTTTTATAACTTGTGACGGTAACGCGTTGGTGTTCGGCTGTTTAAGGCTAGGGGTATGGCCTCGTCACATAGTTATAAAAAAAAATAGAAAACTGGAACTTCGTCTGTGGTAAGGTAAGGAGAAGACACACAAAACACAAGTAAATTTTAACAATGAAATTTTAATTACGTTAAATAAATCAAAACATGAAAAAATGGACAAACAAATTTGTATAATAAAATCAATCAATCAAAATAATAAGAATAATTAAATGACACAATGAAAAGTTACGTTAAGATAAAATAACAAGAAGTGCAACACAAAATTAAAGGGAGGTGCTGGAATATTGGCTTTAAGCTACCACCTCTCTCAGTACACGCTAACGTCTAGCCGGGAGGAGTGATAACTGCGAAAGCACTAAATATTCTGAGGTCTGAGGTCGTGGCGACCCCAGACATCAAGTAGTAAGGGGGGGTGGAGTGCAGTTGCAGCCCGGCCGGCGACCAATCAGCGGAGCCGGTAGCGATCAACAGGTAGTTTGGCGGTTTGAGTCTGAACAGGTGTCCCTGGCTGCAACGTTTTGCGCTCTGGCAAACCTTGCTGGTGTTGTTGTCGTTGTTGGACATTTCTTCCATAGTAGTTATATATAGTATGTTGCGACGTCTTTGTAGAGGGAAGAGCAGGCTCAATCTCTTGAAGGAGATTATTGTCACAATATATATATATATATATATATATATATATATATATATATATATATATATATATATATATATATATATATATATATATATATATATATATATATATAGATGCGAACAAGCCTGAATGGTCCCCAGGACAATATGCAACTGAAAACTCACACCCCAGAAGTGACTCGAACCCATACTCCCAGGAGCCACGCAACTGGTATGTACAAGACGCCTTAATCCACTTGACCATCACGACCGGACATAATGAGGTGATAGCCGAGGCTATTTGAACCACCCCACCGCCGGCACTCGGATAGTAATCTTGGGCATAGCATTTTACCAAATCACCTCATTCTTTGGGGCACACGTGAGGAACACAAATGCGAACAAGCCTGAATGGTCCCCAGGACATTATGCAACTGAAAACTCACACCCCAGAAGTGACTCGAACCCATACTCCCAGAAGCAACACAACTGGTATGTACAAGACGCCTTAATCCACTTGACCATCACGACCGGACATAATGAGGTGATAGCCGAGGCTATTTGAACCACCCCACCGCCGGCACTCGGATAGTAATCTTGGGCATAGCATTTTACCAAATCACCTCATTCTTTGGGGCACACGTGAGGAACACAAATGCGAACAAGCCTGAATGGTCCCCAGGACATTATGCAACTGAAAACCCACACCCCAGAAGTGACTCGAACCCATACTCCCAGAAGCAACACAACTGGTATGTACAAGACGCCTTAATCCACTTGACCATCACGACCGGACATAATGAGGTGATAGCCGAGGCTATTTGAACCACCCCACCGCCGGCACTCGGATAGTAATCTTGGGCATAGCATTTTACCAAATCACCTCATTCTTTGGGGCACACGTGAGGAACACAAATGCGAACAAGCCTGAATGGTCCCCAGGACATTATGCAACTGAAAACTCACACCCCAGAAGTGACTCGAACCCATACTCCCAGAAGCAACACAACTGGTATGTACAAGACGCCTTAATCCACTTGACCATCACGACCAAGTCGATTAAGTCAAGTGGATTAAGGCGTCTTGTACATACCAGTTGTGTTGCTTCTGGGAGTATGGGTTCGAGTCACTTCTGGGGTGTGAGTTTTCAGTTATATATATATATATATATATATATATATATATATATATATATATATATATATATATATATATATATATATATATATATATATATATGTCGTACCTAGTAGCCTAGAACCAATAGGCCTTCTGCAGTTACCTTTGTTCTTATGTTCTTAAGAACAAACTTAACTGCAGAAGACCTATTTGCCCATTCAAGGCCGCTCCTATTAAAACCACTCATATGCATGTCCAACCCATGCTTGAAACAATCGAGGGACCCCACCTCCACTACGTTACGCGTTAATTGATTCCACAAATCAACAACCCTATTACCGAACCAGTATTTACCCAAGACTTCTTTTTTACCCATCCACCACCAAGATCATGTTAATAAAACAAGATTAAAACCAGTGCAATAAAACAGAAGCGACAAATATGCAGGGAAAAAGGAGAAGTCCTCTCCTCCATTTTAAACTGAGACCTAAATATCACAGGAAAAAGGTTATCATGTATAACCAAACTCTATTACGGGCTCACCATAGCCCGTGCTACATGGACACTCTGTCCTGAATAGCTAAATCTTTAACAACAACAACAACAACCCAAGACTTTCCTAAATCTAAACTTATCCAATGTATACCTATTGTTTCGTGTTCTGTCTTGTGTTGATACTTTTAATACCCCTATTAATATCCCCTTTGTTATGTCCATTCATCCACTTGTAAACCTCTATGTGTCACCCCCTAACTCTTCGCCTTTCCAGTGAATGCAATTTTTTTTTTTGAGATATATCTTGAGTTGTTATTTTTTTGTACAGCTACTAGTACGCGTAGCGTTTCAAGCAAGTCCCTGAAATACGACCCCCACGAAGAATCGATGTTACAACCAAGTACTCATTTTACTGTTGAGTTAAACAGAGGCCACAGTTAAGGATTTACTCCCCGGCCAGGGTACAAAGCGTTCGCGGAACGCCAGGCGAGTGTCTTACCACTACACCACGGAGACTGGTGTAGTTTATATCAAAAAGTTTCAAGACCTTGACAATATTTTCAAACCCAGAGAAATATGGTAAACATATGGAATATAGAATGTGTTATGTTTACCATATTTCTCTGGGTTTGAGAATATTGACAAGGCCTTGAAACTTTTTGATATACATGTATTGTTTAACTATGAAAATACTGTTGGTAAGTTACTAGTTAGAAACAGCCCTCGAAGTGATAATTGTGTCATTTATAAAATACCTTGTAAAGACTGTAATAAGTTCTATGTTGGGCAAACATCTAAAGATTTGAAATGTAGAATTTCGCAACATAAATACTCTGTAAGACATGGCCAATTTTCTAATGCTTTGTTCGTTCATTTGTCCGAAGATGCTCACCAAATTGATTGGGAGATGGCGTCTTCAATAACGAATTGTAAAAGCATTTATAACAGAAACATAATTGAATCTGCTTTGATACAGATCACAAAAGAAAGTAATTTGAACATTAGCAGTGGTTTATATAACTTAGATCCATTTTTAATAGATCAATTAAAGGGCGATTTGAGTACGATCATTGAAACACATTTGTCTCACTAATTCATTGTAATTATTTACTATCTTATGCTATGATTATCTATGTGTGGGCCTGTGTGTGGTTATGAATGGGAGCTGCATCGGATGAGCCAATAGGCCCTCTGCAGTTTTTGTGCAACTCATATTTGTGTCCACTTATTGTACCTCACCTCACTCCACCATTCTCTCCTGCTTATGTTCTTATTTATGTCCCGTACTCGACCTGTAAAACCACTCCTTCTGAAGATGTATTAATATACGAAAGTTCTCAAGGAAATTCCTGTTTCAATTTTCCTCCGTGACTCACACTGTCATATATATGTCGTACCTAGTAGCCAGAACGCACTTCTCAGCCTACTATGCAAGGCCCGATTTGCCTAATAAGCCAAGTTTTCATGAATTAATGTTTTTTCGACTACCTAACCTACCTAACCTAACCTAACCTAACTTTTTCGGCTACCTAACCTAACCTAACTTAACATAAGAACATAAGAACATAAGAACAAAGGTAACTGCAGAAGGCCTATTGGCCCATACGAGGCAGCTCCTATTCTATAACCACCCAATCCCACTCATATACTTGTCCAACCCGTGCTTGAAACAATCGAACATAAGAACATAAGAACATAAGAACAAAGGTAACTGCAGAAGGCCTATTGGCCCATACGAGGCAGCTCCTATTCTATAACCACCCAATCCCACTCATATACTTGTCCAACCCGTGCTTGAAACAATCGAGGGACCCCACCTCCACAATGTTACGCGGCAATTGGTTCCACAAATCAACAACCCTGTTACTGAACCAGTATTTACCCAAGTCTTTCCTAAATCTAAACTTATCCAATTTATATCCATTGTTTCGTGTTCTGTCCTGTGTTGATACTTTTAATACCCTATTAATATCCCCCCGGTTATGTCCATTCATCCACTTGTAAACCTCTATCATGTCACCCCTAACTCTTCGCCTTTCCAGTGAATGCAACTTAAGCTTTGTTAATCTTTCTTCATATGAAAGATTTCTAATTTGGGGAATTAACTTAGTCATCCTACGCTGGACACGTTCAAGTGAATTTATATCCATTCTATAATATGGCGACCAAAACTGAACTGCATAATCTAAATGGGGCCTAACTAGAGCAAGATATAGCTTGAGAACCACACCAGGTGTCTTGTTACTAACGCTGCGATTAATAAATCCAAGTGTCCGATTTGCCTTATTACGAACATTTATGCATTGATCCTTTTGTTTTAAATTCTTACTAATCATAACTCCCAGATCCCTTTCGCAATCCGACTTCGCAATCACAACACCATCTAGCTCGTATCTTGTAACTCTATCATCATTACCTAACCTCAGAACTTTACATTTATCAGCATTAAACTGCATCTGCCAATCCTTTGACCATTTCAAAACCCTATCTAGATCAACTTGAAGTGATAGTGAGTCCTCCTCCGAATTAATTTCCCTACCGATTTTCGTATCATCGGCAAATTTGCAAATGTTGCTACTCAAACCTGAATCTAAATCATTTATATATATTATAAACAACAGAGGTCCCAGGACAGAGCCTTGAGGCACTCCACTTACAACATTTTCCCACTCTGACTTGATTCCATTTATACTAACTCTCTGTTTCCTTTGGTATAGCCATGCCCTAATCCAGCTTAATATAGCACCCCCAATACCATGAGACTCTATTTTTTTAATCAGTCTTTTATGTGGCACTGTATCAAAAGCTTTGCTAAAGTCAAGGTATACAACATCGCAATCCTTACCACTATCAACTGCCTCAACAATGCTAGAATAAAAAGATAACAAATTTGTTAAACATGAACGGCCATTTATAAAACCATGTTGCGACTCAATTATTAATTTATGTTTTTCAAGATGAAGACGAATTTTATTTGCTATTATAGATTCGAGTAACTTTCCCACAATAGACGTTAGGCTAATTGGTCGATAGTTAGACGCAAGTGATCTATCTCCTTTCTTAAAAACTGGTATCACATTAGCAACTTTCCAAAACTCTGGCACTCTGCCTGACTCTATTGATTTATTAAATATGGTTGACAGTGGGTCACAAAGCTCCTCTTTGCATTCTTTAAGCACCCTAGCAAACACTTCATCCGGCCCTGGGGATTTGTTTGGTTTGAGTTTTACTATTTGTTTAAGAACATCCTCCCTGGTAACTGCTAAACTCGTCAACCTGTCCTCGTCCCCACCCACATAGACTTGTTCGGCTGGAGGCATATTGTTAAGTTCCTCTTTAGTAAATACAGATACAAAATATTTATTAAAAATACTACTCATCTCTTCATCACTATCTGTTATTTGACCTGTCTCAGTTTTTAATGGACCTATCCTTTCCCTATTCTTAGTACGATATAACTGAAAAAACCCTTTAGGATTTGTCTTTGCTTGCCCTGCTATGCGAACTTCATAGTTTCTTTTTGCTTTCCTTATCTCTTTTTTAACATTTCTAACCAGTTGTACGAATTCCTGTTCTAAAGTGACCTCCCCATTTTTAATCCTTTTGTACCAAGCTCTCTTTTTACCTATAAGGTTCTTCAAATTCTTTGTTATCCACTTTGGGTCATTAGTATACGATCTATTCAATTTGTATGGTATACTACGTTCCTGTGCTTTGTTTAGAATATTCTTAAATAAGTTATATATTGAATCCACATCGAAATCCCCATTTAAGTCACCTATCGCTGGGTTCATGTCTCGCTCCAAGACCGGCCCACACCCCATACCCAAGCCTTTCCAATCAATTTGACCCAAAAAATTTCTTAGGCTATTAAAATCAGCTTTTCGAAAATCTGGCACTTTAACAGAATTTTCTCCTACTGGTCTATTCCATTCTATGCTAAATCTGATTTCTTTGTGATCACTGCTCCCTAGCTCACTCCCTATTTCGATGTCATTAATTTGCGTTTCCCTGTTAGTTAACACTAAATCTAAAATATTATTTTCCCGTGTTGGTTCCTTAATGTGTTGCGTAAGAAAGCAATCGTCAATTAATTCTAGAAAATCTTCTGCTTCACTATTCCCTGTTTTGTTCAACCAGTTTATTCCGCTAAAATTAAAGTCACCCATGACATAAATACTGTTAGATCTAGATGCTCTAGATATTTCATCCCATAGATGCTTTGCTTCCATTCTGTCTAAATTTGGTGGCCTATATATTACTCCTATTATAATATTATTAGCTTTTTCGTTTAATTCAATCCAAATAGTTTCTGTGTGTGGCTCTGTTTTGATTCCCTCTTTGAGACTACATTTCAAATTGTCCCTAACATATATGGCTACTCCACCTCCTCGTCTAATATATCTATCTGTGTGAAATAGTTTAAATCCATATATTTGATATTCAGCTAATAGTTCTCTATTTTCTACATTCATCCACGTTTCGGTAAGTGCAATAATATCTATTTTTTCTGTGCAGACAAGAGCATTTAATTCGTTAATTTTATTTCTTAGACTTCTACTGTTAGTGTAATATACCCTAAGTGAATTGTTATTTTGCGGACCTTCTCTTTCCCTGATCGTTTTGCCAATTCCTTTCTCCCACAAACACATACTTTTATTACCTCCTTCCTCCAAATCAATTCCCATACCTCTATCTACTAACAGTTTAAACCCAAACAAACACCTCTAACCACTTCTTCTAGCGAGTTCGCAACAGCAACAACCCCAGCTCTCGATAGATGCACCCCATCACGAGCATACATTTCATTTCTTCCATAGAAGTGTTCCCAGTTGTCTATGAAAGATATTGCATTTGATTTGCAATATCTTTCCAGCCGGCAATTGACACCAAGTGCCCTCGATATCCATTCATTTCCCACTCCCTTTCTTGGAAGAATGCCACATATGATCGGGATTCCTCCCTTGCTCCTAACTAACTCTATGGCTGTTTTATACCTCTGAATCAGTTCCTCACTCCTGACTCGACCAACATCATTTCCTCCCACGCTAATGCAAATAATGGGATTGTTCCCATTACCAGCCATAATATCATTCATGTTGTTTATAATATCACCAATGCCAGCTCCGGGATAGCAAACCCTTAACCTGTTCCCCCTATCTCTAGCACAAAACGTTCTATCCAAATACCTTATCTGGGAATCTCCCACAACTAATGTTTGCTTAGGTACTTCCTTTACTTTCTGAGGGGCCTGCGCTTCCTTTCTCTTCGTTGCTTTCCCTTTTGCGCGATCCACAGTCTCTCCACAGCACTCGTCCTCCAAAACGTCAATGAATTTGAAGTTGCTATGGCGTTTGAAGGCGGCTTTATCAAAGTCTTCTTAAGGCCCCTGTCTTTCGCAACTCTCCAAGACGAGGTCCCTTTACTGCTGGTCTCCTCCTTCGTTACTTCTCGTTGTTTTTTAAGCTGACGCACCTCCTCCCGCAGAGAGTCCAACTCTGTCCTCAGGGCTCCCACTAGAGTCACCAGGTCCTTCACTACAACTTCCATATTGCTATGATAATATACTACAACTTCCATATTGCTATGATAATATATAACCTATAATATATTAACCTATAGAGATAGGTTAGGTTAGGTTAGGTAGGGTTGGTTAGGTTCGGTCATATATCTACGTTAATTTTAACTCCAATAAAAAAAAATTAACCTCATACATAATGAAATGGGTAGCTTTATCATTTCATAAGAAAAAAATTAGTGAAAATATATTAATTCAGGAAAATTTGGCTTATTAGGCAAATCGGGCCTTGCATAGTAGGCTGAGAAGTGCGTTCTGGCTACTAGGTACGACACACACATATATATATATATATATATATATATATATATATATATATATATATATATGTCGTACCTAGTAGCCAGAATGCACTTTTCGGCCTACTATGCAAGGCCTGATTTGCCTAATAAGCCAAGTTTTCCTGAATTAATATATTTTCTCTAATTTTTTTCTTATGAAATGATAAAGCTACCTATTTCATTATGTATGAGGTCAATTTTTTTTATTGGAGTTAAAATTAACGAAGATATATGACCGAACCTAACCAACCCTACCTAACCTAACCTAACCTATCTTTTTAGGTTAGGTTAGGTTAGGTAGCCGAAAAAGTTAGGTTAGGTTAGGTTAGGTAGGTTAGGTAGTCGAAAAACAAGTAATTCATGAAAACTTGGCTTATTAGGCAAATTGGGCCTTGCATAGTTGGCTGAGAAGCGCGTTCTGGCTACTAGGTACGACATATATATATATATATATATATATATATATATATATATATATATATATATATATATATATATATATATGTCGTACCTAGTAGCCAGAACGCACTTCTCAGCCTACTATGCAAGGCCCGATTTGCCTAATAAGCCAAGTTTTCATGAATTAATATATTTTCTCTATTTTTTTTCTTATGAAATGATAAAGCTACCCATATATATATATATATATATATATATATATATGTATATATATATATATATATATATATATATATATATATATATATATATATATATATATATATATATATATATATGATAATATAAACAACATGAATGATATTATGGCTGGAAATAGGAACAATCCCATTATTTGCATTAGCGTGGGAGGAAATGATGTTGGTCGAGTTAGGAGTGAGGAACTGATTCAGAGATATAAAACAGCCATAGAATTAGTTAGGAGCAAGGGAGGAATCCCGATCATATGTGGCATTCTTCCAAGAAAGGGAGTGGGAAATGAATGGATATCGAGGGAACTTGGTGTCAATTGCCGGCTGGAAAGATATTGCAAATCAAATGCAATATCTTTCATAGACAACTGGGAACACTTCTATGGAAGAAATGAAATGTATGCTCGTGATGGGGTGCATCTATCGAGGGCTGGGGTTGTTGCTGTTGCGAACTCGTTGGAAGAAGTGGTTAGAGGTGTTTGGGTTTAAACTGTTAGTAGATAGTGGTATGGGAATTGATTTGGAGGAAGGAGGTAATAAAAGTATGTGTTTGTGGGAGAAAGGAATTGGCAAAATGATCAGGGAAAGAGAAGGGCATCAAAATAACAATTCACTTAGGGTATATTACACTAACAGTAGTAGTCTAAGAAAGAAAATTAACGAATTAAATGCTCTTGTCTGCACAGAAAAAATAGACATTATTGCACTTACTGAAACGTGGATGAATGTAGAAAATATAGAACTATTAGCTGAATATCAAATAAATGGATTTAAACTATTTCACACAGATAGATATATTAGACGAGGAGGTGGAGTAGCCATATATGTTAGGGACAATTTGAAATGTAGTCTCAAAGAGGGAATCAAAACTGAGCCACACACAGAAACTATTCGGATAGAATTAAACGAAAAAGCTAATAATATTATAATAGGAGTTATACATAGGCCACCAGATTTAGACAGAATGGAAGCAAAGCACCTATGGGAAGAAATATCTAGAGCATCTAGATCTAACAGTATTTATGTCATGGGTGACTTTAATTTTAGCGGAATAAACTGGTTGAACAAAACAGGGAATAGTGAAGCAGAAGATTTTCTAGAATTAATTGACGATTGCTTTCTTACGCAACACATTAAACAACCAACATGGGAAAATAATATTTTAGATTTAGTGTTAACTAACAGGGAAACACAAATTAATGACATCGAAATTGTTTCGTGTTCTGTCTTGTGTTGATACTTTTAATACCCTATTAATATCCCTTTTGTTATGTCCATTCACCCACTTGTAAACCTCTATCATGTCACCCCTAACTCTTCGCCTTTCCAGTGAATGCAACTTAAGCTTTGTTAATCTTTCTTCATATGAAAGATTTCTAATTTGGGGAATTAACTTAGGCATCCTACGTTGGACACGTTCAAGTGAATTTATATCCATTCTATAATACGGCGACCAAAACTGAACTGCATAATCTAAATGGGGCCTAACCAGAGCAAGATATAGCTGAAGAACCACACCAGGTGTCTTGTTACTAACGCTTCGATTAATAAATCCCAGTGTCCTATTCGCCTTTTTACGAACATTCATGCATTGATCCTTTTGTTTTAAATTCCTACTAATCATAACTCCCAGATCCCTTTCGCAATCTCAACACCATCTAGCTCGTATCTTGTAACTCTATCATCATTACCTAGCCTCAGAACTTTACATTTATCAGCATTAAACTGCATTTGCCAATCCTTTGACCATTTCAAAACCCTATCTAGATCAACTTGAAGTGATAGTGAGTCCTCCTCCGAATTAATTTCCCTGCCGATTTTCGTATCATCGGCAAATTTGCAAATGTTGCTACTCAAACCTGAATCTAAATCCTCAATCGATGGTGACACCGGGCTTGTATCTTGACCAAATGATTCCAGGTTACCACTCTTCAAACTCTGAATATATTTTAATTTACGTTTTTCACATCTCGTTTACTTTAAGGCAAATATAACTTTAAATGGCTATGTGGATACGTCAATTATTTTTAAAACATTCCAGTCTCCATTTGGACACTGATAGTATGGTTGTTGTGGTCATGATCGTTGTTGTTGTTGGTATGGTGGTAATGGTTGTTGCTGCTACAGTGGTGATGGCTGTTATTGTGGTAGACGTGGTTGTTGCTGCAGTGGTGATGGTTGTTGTTGTGGTGGTTGTTGCTGTGGTGGTGATGATTATTGTTGTTGTTTTAGTTGTGGTGGTTGTTGTTGTGATGGTTGTTACCTATGACTTGAATACTGCTCACATTGAACAAGGGCAACTCAACCCAGCCCCTTTTAATACTCAAGCAAAAGAAAATAGAAATGAAACTAGTGAACTATAACAATGTCAGTGTAGTACTGACTAATCGACAAAAAAAAAAATAGCAACCATAAAACAATAATAATTAACTCCCCAACTCACTGGGGTACTCGAGCCCTACACCAGCTAAACAGCCAACAGGTCAAACAAATGTTTAATGATCACTTATATAGGAACAATTCACTAGGAGCTTAGCACAGTCTTGAGACTTAAATATAAATATTTAATATGCTATCTAGGCTTTCCAAACATGTATTTGGACCTACAAAGACCAATTACATTACAAAGAGCGGCACATCTTCCTCATGCCACCCTCCACCAGCCTCTGAAGGAGATGCGCCGGTCAGTCTGAGGTGGTAACTTCTCACGGCTGCCAACACTATAAATTATTCATAAAAACACTGTTTTACTTTAATCACAATTGGCCAACAGTGTCACTAATCTATATAAATAAAAATGGAAATGTTCGTTAGTGCATAACCGCTAATCTCCGAAAGTTCTTCACCGATTGCTTAGAAATTTTCACACAACTTTACATTCGCATCCGAGCAGGTTTTTATATACATATTATATAGATGTCATGTCCGTGACGGTAAAAAAACAAAACATGCTTTTTCTGAAAAACTTTTTTTTTCATGTATTTTTCATGTGAGTGAAATCTTCGAAGCCTCTTTACCGATTACTTTGAAATTTTGACACAACGTTGCATTAGAATAGGCGCGTCTTCTCTACTATATACATAGCCCACCTGTGACAGGAAAAAACATGCGTTTTTTGAAAAATAGGGCCATCTGTTGGACGTAAGAGCCACACACGCTGTAATCTCTGAAAGATCTTCACCGATTGCTTTGAAATTTTTACACAAAGTTACATTCGAATAGGCGCATCTTTTTATATACCTACTATATAGATGCCACCTTTTTGACAGATAAAAACATGCGTTTTTGAAAAACAACGCCATCTGCTGCATATAATAGCAACATACACGCTTTACTAAATATGTCACAAATTCCATTTCAATGTTTTTGATTGCATTGATAAATTTTATTTTCATAGATTTCGATTTTTTTTTTTATTGAATTATTTTGTGTGACATTGTGTTGGAATTGAACTGTGTTGTTTACCATACCGTTCATTTCGTAAGTATATCTATAGATGCCACATCTGTGACTGGTAAAACTACGCTTTTCTTGAAAAACAGCGCCATCTGTTGCATGTAAGAGCAACACACATGCTATACTAAATATGTTACAATTAAAGTTCAATGTTTCTAATTGCACTGATAAATTGAATTTTCATAGATTTTGATTTATTTTCATTTTGATTTAACTATTTTGTGTTAATTGCATTGGAATTGAACTGTGTTGTTTACCATACCATTCATTTTGTGAGTATAGTTTATTTTTTTATTTTTTCATATTTTCCTTTAATTTTACTGTTTTTCTTATATTTAAGTAATGGGAACATCACTGAAATATAAGAAAATCACTTGATATTCCCAATTTTCTGATGGGAACATCAGACCATTTGGGAAGGCATCGGACGAGGGAGTGGTGAATGGTGGGGATGACGAGGGGAAAGAAGTGAGAGATGGTGGGGAGGACGAGGGAAAGAAGTGAGAGATAGTGGGGAGGACGGGGGGAAAGAAGTGAGAGATGGTGGGGAGGACGAGGGGAAAGAAGTGAGAGATGGTGGGGTGGACGAGGGGATAAGGGAGGGGGTAATGGTGGGGAAGGACGAAGGGACAGGGGAGTTTGAGATGGTGGGGACGAGGGGATGGGGAATTGGAGAATGGCGGGAAGGACAAAGGGACAGGGGAGCAGGGCATGGTGGGAAGGAAGAGGGGACGGTGGAGAGGGGAATGGTGGGGAGGCCGAGGAAACGGGTGAGGGGGGAATGGTGGGGAGGAGCGTTGCTGAGCCACAGCAACGCCTGGCCGGGTACTGCTAGTCTATATAAATTGACTATTCGTATTGCTAGTCTATATAAATAAAAACGTAAATGTTCGTTTGTTCAAAATCGCTAATCTCCTAAAGTTCTTCACCGATTGCTTTGAAATTTTCACTCAACGTTCCATTCGCATCCGAGCGTGTTTTAATATACGTACAATATTGATGTCATGTCCGTGACGGGAAAAAACATGTTTTTTTTTTTTAACTGTGTTTTTCAAGTGATTTTCATGTGAGGAAAATCTTCGAAAATTACTTTCATATTTTGACATAAGTTGCATTCGAATAGGTGCGTGTTTTTCTATACCTACTACATACATGTCTCACCTGTGACAGGAAAAAACATTAATTTTTTTAAAAAACAGCACCATCTGTTGGACGCATGAGCAACACACACTGTAATCTCCCAAAGTTCTTCACCGATTGCCTTGAAATTTTGACACAGGGTTCCATTTGCACATGCGCGTGTTTTGATATACTTACAATATAGATGCTACACCTGTGGCAGATAAAAATATGTTGTTTTTCAAAAACAGTGCCATCTGTTGCACGTAATAGCAACACACGCTTTATTATATATGTTACAAATTCCCTTTAAGTGTTTCCGATTGCATTGACAAATTGAATTTTCATAGATTTTGATTTATTTTCATTTTGGTTTATATATTTTGTGTGACATTGCGTTGGAATTGAGCTGTGTTGTTTACCATTCTGTTCATTTCATGACTATAGTTTGTTTTTATTTTTTCATTGTTTTTCATTTACTTTTTTTAACTGTTTTTCTTAAGTTTTCAGTGATGGAAACATCATATCATTTGGGAATACAACGGACGAGGAAGTGGAGAATGGTGGAGAGGACAAGGGGACGAAAGTGGGGAATTGTGGGGGAGGATGAGGGGATAGGGGAGTGGGTAATGGTGGAGAGGACGGAGGAGTTGGGGACGGTGGGGATGAGGAGACAGGGGAATGGAGAATGATGGGGAGGACATGGGGACAGGGTGTGGGGGATGGCATGAAGGACGAGGGGATGGGGGAATGGTAGGCAGAACGAGAGGACGGAGGAGTTGGGAATAGTTATGAGGACGAGGGGACTACGGAGTGGGGGATGGTGGGGAGGACAAAGGGACAGGGAAAGGGGGGAATTGTGGGGAGGACTAGGAGACAGGGGGAAGGTTGCTGTTGCTCACCAACGAACATGCGTTGCTGAGCCACAGCAACGCGTGACAGGGTACAGCTAGTAATAAATAATATAATTATTACTTAAAGAAGGAATCTGATAACAATTACTTCTGGCTAACACTGAATAGCTCACACGGATCAATAATTCAAGAAGGGTAACTAAAACATTCATATAGCAGCTACGAGTGGCAGTCCCGAAAACCTTAGATGGCATGATAAAACCTGAATTTCTCACGCATCCTGGACTGGCCTAGTGACTCATGTGTTACACATAAACTATATCTATAAAACTCTATTGCACACAGTACACATATAATTTCACCACTTAAGTATGCTAGAGTGTACAAACTAATAAAGTGATAATTTATATTAATACTAATTGAATGTTCCACTATGTGAGTAATATACATAATTAATGTAACAGCAGGGTGAAAACATGAACATTAAAATTTATATTTTATTGTACAGTTAAGATCTAGTAGAATCACTAAGTCACAATTGACATCCCACCTCCTTCAGGATAAAATTGAATTAATTGTAGATTAAATTAATTTGTTTAATAAGTACACTGAAGAACTTATTCAATAAAAAATGAGACAAAACAATAATGCGCCAAAATAAATATTGACAAAGAATTAAAAATTTTGACAAAAAAAGGACAAGTTAGGGTGAAATGTATAAAGTTACACCAAGGTTAATAAGCTGACAATAAAACCAACAGAGTTCAGTTGAATCAGATGGTAACACTTGGGACAGGAATAATATAAGCACTGGCACACGTTGACAGTAAATAACAAAAAAATAACAGTATAATAAGCAATGTACATGATAGTATCAAATAAACTATACAATAATATGACAGGCAAGTTTGAAATTAATCTGGAATTCTCTATCATGCAATTTTCAAAATCAAATGATATACTGAAGTAAAACATCTTTAGTAAACTCTGAAAGCAACAATCAAAATCAAAATCTCTGCAAAACATGCAGCAAGCCAACAATTAGGCAACGTCCACAGTAAATATCTGTTTCGTGTGTCAAGTATCGGCAGAGTTCAACATGTTGAGTTAATAATGATGCAAAATTTCTACATTGATGCCAGCACCACTCCAAGACACCTCCCTCCCTCACCTCCCACTCTTCCGCCTGCTACAATAAATAAAGTTTTATTACCGAGTATATATTGAAATCTTATTATCACATTCCTAAATACACATTTATCATACAATAAAATATATGATTATCTGTAATTTTCTTCAAATATCCAACACGTAAAAATTTGGTTCTCGTATATTGACGTTCAACTAGAGAACTACCATGAAAACTGTCGCATACTGCCTTGTAGGCAGGGCAGATGAGACTTGAGATTACTGAACTACAATAAAACGGAATGTACAATTAGGTTATATATGGAAACATGTGGAAAAGATCTGGCCAAAGTTGTTAATGCCAACTTGAAGTTACAGGCACCCTTACTTGGGCAGCAATTGTTAGCAAACGGCAATTAAAAGCTAAGCAATTATGTTACTAAACTCACGGGAAGGTGTGTCCTAGACTTAGCCTCGGCTAACAAAAATAAAATAAGAATGTGATTAGGAGCAAATTATATGACAACATTTGTAAAGAAATATCTCTTTGAGAATGTCGGGAGAAGTGATAGGAGCCGTGGACATGACATACTTGGCTACATAGAAAGAAAAATTATATGTAGGACAGGTTTGCCTTATTTCTCGAGGTGTGTACACAGAGAGTCATCTTAGTCTTAGATATGTTCAGGACTAAAGTATACTTGCTGGTTGGTCAGTAAGGTATTGTGGTGGCCTTAATATTCAGCAAGAGATCCAGAGGACTTAAGCCCATCTCCTCCCACCCTAAAAAATATCCTTCTATCAGTTACTATTTGTTCATTTCGTTCTTAAACAATTCAACAAACCCCAAATGTCCAGTAAACATTATAACACTAAGAAAACAAAGTGAACTATTATAGAACATCTCTGACTCACGATCACTACAACATTAACTGGTTACTGTATTTTACAGAGTACATAACGCCTCACTTCACAATAAAAAAACGTTACGAGATGCATGTAACTCCCCCAAACACATCATAATGTGTGTGTGTATTTGGGGAGCCCACGTACGGCAGTTCGAGTCCATTGTATTACCTCAATATTTTCTCATGTATAACAAGTCTCTACTGTAATGTTACCTGGAAACATATATTTTTACATTAAACCCATTTCACATTTCTGCCCTGCTTCTCTAATATTAGTATAAGATTAAGCAAATAGTATATAACCAGCCTAGCCCCTCATGCCACTCCACACACCAGTCCAGCCCCTCATGCCCCTCTACACACCAGTCCAGTCGCTCATGCCATTCCACACACAATTCCAGTCTCCTCATGCCCCTCTACACACCAGTCCAGTCCCTCATGCCACTCCACACACCAGTCCAGTCTCTCATGCCACTCCACATATCAGCCCAGCCCCTCATGCCACTCTACATACCAGTAAAGTCCTTCATGCGACTCCACAAACCAGTCCAGGACACTCATGCCTCTCCACACACCAGTCCAGTCCCTCATGCCACTCTACAGACCAGTCCAGTCTCTCACGCCACTCTACACACCAGTTCAATCCTTCATGCCACTCCACTCACCACTCCAGTCTCCTCATGCCACTCAACACACCAGTCCAGTCCCTCATGCCATTCCACACACCAGTCTGGTCCCCTCATGCCATTCCACACACCATTCTGGTTCCCTCATGCCACAGTCCATATTGATCAGTCCAGCCACTCAAGCTATTCCACACACCAGTCCGGTCAATCATGCCACTCCACACACCAGTCCAGTCTTCTCATGACACTACGCATGAGTCCAGTCCCTCATGCAACTCCACACACCAATCTAGTCCTCTCATGGCACTCCACACCCTAGTCCAGATCTCTCATGTCATTCCTCATACCAGTCCAGACCCGTCATGCCACTACATGTACCAGTCCATTCCCCCTTCATGCCACTCTAACGTACGATTATGTTATGTTGTTGGGTAGATTACATACACCGTGTTTAGTGAGTTTCATATTTATTTAGTAGTCTTGATTACAGTAGTCGGTTGTTGGCATTGTCGTAGACGTTCAGGCGGCGCTTGGAGCAGAGCAGAGAGCTGAGTGAGGCTGGAGTTGCGGAGCTCTATGTGGGAGAGCGTGGCGGCTCGATGGAGAATCGTGAGTGTCTAGACTTGATGGGGAGCGAGAGCATTTTAGCTTGATGTGGTCATAGTCTGCTGTTGTAGCGTCTCGAGGTCGATTAGAACTGTACACGCCGAGTGCTACCATTCTTGAGGTTGAAGAGGTGTGGTAACTCTTGTACTGTTGGCTATTCGAATAATGCTTGCTAATATATTTGATGACTACACCTTAGCTTCCTCCAACAGGATGGAAAGATTGTTACCTGTAATTAGGGAAAAGCAGTCATAATTACATCAGTCATAATTAGTGCTAATTAGTTTGTCATTAAGGTAATGAGAGATTGGAGCGAGAATAAGGTTTGCTCGTTACACCACTCCACACACACACCCCAGTCCAGTCCACTCATGCCTCTCCACTCACAGTCCAGCCCCCCTTCACAACATTCTCCAAAAGGACCAAAATCTAGTCTTGTCAGAATGGTTTATTCACATAAGAAAATGTAATTCATAATAAATACAAACAGTATCAGAGAGCTATACCTGCAATATCAGATGATTGATGGTGTTAATGGTCGCATCATGGAGGTCTGCTCGACTCGGCGTGAGTCTGGCCAGATCCCCGCTGCCTAAACGAGCTGCTGGTTGTGTGGGCCTGTCCTCCCCCTGCCAGCAGAACCAGTGAATCTCACACTTCCTCAGCTCAGAGTCCTGCTGGCCGCCAATTACAGTTTCACTGCTGACAGTCTGCTGATTGTCACTGATGGCCTAATGTGATCTGAATTATTATTGTATGGTGTTGAATTGTCTGAGTCATTTACGTTGTCGACGGTGCATTATTACTGTAAACTGTTTTCTCGTTGGCTTGTTCTGCAGAACACATCCTGAGGAAAGGGGGCTCCATGTTGTTCTAAAAATGAATCAGTGTTTCTGTGGTGGTTCTTGGTCGTGGTTCAGCAACCTTTAGCGCTGAGCACTCAACTGTGGCGCCTCGTCACCGTCGAGTCGTCGTGGATCACCTCTACGGTTCAGCAGACGGTTCCAACCGGTCGTTAAACAAACTGAAGTGCGCCATGAGATGTGCCTCCCAGAGGTGGTGCGAAGCGTGGTGCCACGACGGAGCCCTCGGGTGCCAGCTCATTAACCTCGTCGTCTCAGGCAACTACCAACAAACGCCACGGCCAACGTCTTCACCTGCTACACTAACCACTCTAGCCTCCCTGAGTATGCCTTTGACGCAGCCATCACCTCGACAAACGTAGCTAGAAAAACAAGAATCCTGAAACATCTTGTTGACGGAATCAATGACTGAGATATAGACAGCTACAGTTATTTAAGCTCACCGTGGTTATTGATGGATTTAGGACGTCCTGTGAATGTGAGTGAGGCCCTGTTGATCTCACAGCCTAATACCGCTGCTTCATCATACTTCAGGGATTTTGAAGTGGGGCTGGAGCCTCACCGCAGCATACTGGGAAATTTGCCTCGTACAAGCTGTTGGGGACATTTTGAGGCACTTGAGCGCCTAGTCAGAGAGTGATCCTCCAGTCCTCAAAACCTCTTCTTGGCCAATACGTCTTAATACAAATGATTTCCACTGAATACTTTCAAATTTGCCACTTAGGAATTCATTAACTTTCCAGGCTTGATGCTTCGTTTGATAATTAATTATCTGGAAATTCACTAGATGAGCACTGACTTACAGAAACTTGTTGTCTCCATAACTTTATCAGGACAGAATTAACCAGACCTATGAAGGTATCACCAATATCTGTCATGGATGAAGATAGGAAGTTCAGTGATTACACAATTTTTATCATATCATGAAAAGTTGTAGTACCCTAATGTTTAACACATCATAATACTCAGAATAATGATTTTTGGAGTTTGCAATGTACAATTTTAACTTCCAGGATTGAGTGCAGACTTATACATTCTTATGGTTAAAAACATTGCCAGATGTTAGGCTCATATATCTAAGAGTTCTTCAGTATTGCTGGACATTATTTTCCCGATTGCTACCTTTGACGTTTCTACCGTAAGTGCCAGAAGTGATTCATATAACTCTGTTGTTATTATGCACTGTGATTATTGCTCGTAGTAGTGATAGTGGTAAAAGTCGCAGCCTCATATATTTTTCGTATATGGTTTTTTCGTATTCATATTTTTCGTTTATATATATTAATAATAATTATATATCATTTTAGAGTAAAGATTTCAGTAATCTTGTAGATGTTTGATTTTGCATGCAAGCCAATGGGCTGAATAACATAGTACAGGGGTTCCCAAACTCCTGTCTCGAACAGGAGTAATTGCGTTTGTGAGAATATTTATACCCAGTTGTTACGGCCCTCTTGGGTCGCAACTGGGTTCTTTCTCTGAGGTTAGCTGAGTAAGGGTATCCGGCCCCAAGCTAGTAGTGGCTTTCAAGGGATGTGATCCGTAACGCAAGTAAATTAAAGGGGAAGGGATACAAATTAAATAAACTTAATATATAATTACCACCACCATAAATAGATGTATAAAAGGTCACAGGGGAGGGGGGTATAAACACTATTATATACAATCTGGTCTTCCTCTGAAGACGCGGAGTGTTCCACGTTGCTCAACGATGCTTAGCTCTTGGTCCTCTTGTGGCCTCACGATGAATCCTTCGATTCTCTCGAGTCTACCCTGGCCACAGGCCAGCCAAATCACAGTTCCACTGGGGGCACCGTCGTGGAGGCCGTCAACCACAAATCCAGCCTGTAGCTGGCAGGTTCCAATCAGCAACACTGCGTAGGCCACTCCACGACCGACACTAGGGTTGCGAGCCCTAGGCAGGAGCCTCGTGTGATTCCGCTGATCACTCTCCTCATCCAAACACCCCAGTGGTTAGTCTTCTCCACTAGTCAGCCCCGGGCTCGACAATCCTCAACTGCCATGTCACAGGCAGGCTAACACAACAGTGTTCATCCGGGGGGTGACTCACAACTTCTGCAGCTAACACTTGGAGATTCTACGGCTGCCTTGGGTAGACTGATCCAACGTTCATTACAGCAGTCCCAGGTCGACTCTGTAATCAGACACGTCATCAGTACTAGTTACACTCTAGGGCACCTCACTTACAGGCTTAGACACAAACGCCCACCTATCCACTCCATAGATGGCGTTGCTATCCAAGCGTCACCTCACCAGAGGTCAGCAGCGGCTGTGTTATGAGCTGATCAGGACGGGAAACTAGCCCTTGTGGCCAGTATATCTCGTCCTCACTAGATGGTGTCGTCCATTTGGAGGGAGTTTCGGGAGCTGACCCACAGATGGCGCGGTCGTCCCTGCTCCGTGCTCGGACGCTGGGCTCGGGTCCGTAACACCAGTTTACCTTATAATAAAAAAATTGTGATGAGGGTTCATCATATGTGATGAGCCCTCGACTGAGGCTCATCACATATGGGGTCCCTGCCTGAAGCTCATCACATATGGGGGTCTTTGGCTTAGGTTCATCATACATGGGATCCTGAGCAGGGACTAATAGTGTATAGGGCCACTCGGCCATGGCTAATGTTCTCACGTCAGGTATGTGTGTCCTGGTTTGGGATTTAAACAAAAAAGGGAGCTCTGGTTGTTGCACCAGACTGTTACTTGTGGACAGCGTCCCCACCCACTCCCTCACAGAACAACAGGCGACCTGGGCAGCTACTCTCCCGCTATCGTCGGTCGCCCAGCAATGGACACTGGAGTGCTTGTGATTTACCAAAGAGATCACCCTGTACGCATCTTGGTCTTGGAGAGCGGTTCAGTGTCACCTATTATGGGTGCAGCTTCAAAACTGGATTTGTTGTCTTGTGTACACACAGCCTACTCGAGCTGCCGTCCCCACACTCTCCTTGTTTTGAAGATCTCTTAATTTTGTGAATTAGTGTCTGCTGTTACCCTATCCGCAGCCGTGACCCTCTCTCTCTCTCTTTTAGGGAAACTTCATCAGGACAAGAACGAAAGCCAGGCAACATATAAAACATTTAATGCATAAAACATACATAATAAGAGACATATAATATCAAATATTACCACACAACACTCTTAATTGCTGCAACCTGGTAGCAGACCAATATCATATCCTGGCTTTACCAGCTATCTAAATCAGGCGGCTGCACAACTCTAGGCTCACAACCTACTACTCATTCACTGCTTGAGGCTGAAATACCTCTCACAATAATAATGTATCTTCAACCATAAAACTATATGAAACTGCTTGGTGCTGAAATACCTGGAACATATACATATGTATCCCCCAACAAAAGAAGAGATCAATCTCTCGCCTTACACTGCGTCTTACATGCTAATAAGCATTCAAGCGCTCCCGTTATACAATAATGTGTCTACAATGATCCTCTGTTCTGCTCCTAGAGGCTCACCACTTATGCATATTTCTCGGTCCTCCAAAAACAGCTTCTGCAGTTCTCCTAATCTGCTGCACAACGAAGTCCTACTCCAACATCAGTGATGCTTCTCCACTGATTCCATAAGGAAATGTACAGCTGCCCTACACTGCTTATATTTCAGCTCCTCGCTATGGAGCTCTGGTCTACCTCAGCGTTCAGCATACACTTCTTCTCTAGCCTCGAAATTCCACCATTAACTTCTTCTCCATCCTCGAAGTTCCTCCATTAACTTATTTTCCAGCCTCGAAATTCCTCCATTAACTTCTCCATCCTCGAAGTTCCTCCATTAACCTTTTCCCCCACAAACCTGCAATTTTATTACCATGCCAATAAAAATGTTTTCCTAACCAAACATAAGTAATACACCTGTAACCTAGCATTAAACCTCGCCCTCCGACACCGCATCGTGCCGTCCAACTGTGGTGGGTACTCCCCCATCCTTGACGAGTCAAAGCTGGGAATATATCTTGCCATGCCGCTGGGACCGCTGTCCCTTGACCTCCATCGAGAGCAGACATATCACTGCTCCCTCCAGCATGTTCTCTTAACTTTAATAGCTTGTTTTAGTTCAACGGTTCAATAAATCTCTACCCTATATATACATATGTTCACTATGATCGCTGGTCACACGATCAAACACTGGTAGCTAATCTAACAACTGATTAAACAAGCTTACCGCAGGATCTATGACGTGGGGGTGCACACTCTCTAGCGCTCACAAAAATTGCTTTAAGACTGCTTCACAAGGCTTCCTCTAGTCCTGACTTGAGTACAGAGTCGCCCGGCAGGCTCCACACAGAAACGCCTGCTTACTTCCTTCCCCTTGAAGGAGCACACAATTAGAGTTCCACAAAGGCGCGACCAACACTCGCTTCCAGGCCGCCTCTAATATGTCCAAAGCACTGAGAAATAGTGTACTATGTCCCCATCAGCTTCCTCACAATTCCAAACAAGTAGCCTTCACTTCACCACTAACAAAAGGCACTATATTCTTCCTTCTTCCAGAAGATCAACGAAGTACGACCATCTCTGACGACTACTGTGACTCAAGTAACGTCACGAAGTCCTGCTAGCATCACGTCATTTCACTAAAGTATCGACATCCCATTTCATGTCACTTTCATTAGACGCTCATCCTCTGCTTGTATTCTTAAATTTCTCACTGTTGTTTATTATATATTTTCTTCTTCTGACCTCTTAATCTCAGGTCCAGAAAGCAGAATAACTCTCACTTCGTAGACTCGCTTCACGCAGGCTACATGGGGTCATAACACTTAGTACCCCATACATGATGAGGCTTATCATGTATGGAGTCTCGATCTAGATCCTCTTGAAGTCTTATGGAAGTTCTGGATTTATTCACACATATTTTTTGCATTATCTGCAGATGGTGTAGAGATTGCAAAGTGTGATTGCGAAATGGAACTGGGGAGTTATGATTAGTAAGAATTTAAAACCAAAAAATCAATGTAAAAATATTCTTATTAGGGTAAATAGTACACTGGGATATATTAATCGAAGCATTACTAATAAGACACCTGGTGTTGTTCTTCAGCTATATATTGTTCTGGTTAGGTCCTATTTAGATTATGCAGTTCAGTTTTGGTCAGAACGCGAAACAATGGGTATAAATTGGATAAGTTAAAGTAGATTTACTAAAGACCTGGGTAAATATTGGTTCGGTAACAGGGTTGTTGCTGATTTGTGGAACCAATTACCATAGCAGAACAAGCAAAGACAAATCCCAAAGGGCTTTTCAGTTATATCGAACAAAGATTAGAGAAAGAATATGTCCATTAAAAACTGAGACAGGTCAGATAATGGATAATGATGAAGGATAATGAGTAGTATTTTTAATAAATATTTATCTCTGTATATACTAAAGAAGGACTTAACACTATTCCTTCAGCCAAACAAATCTATGTGGAAGGGGACGAAGACAGGTTGACTAGTTTAGCAGGTTACCAGGGAGGATGTTATAAAACAAATAGTGAAACTAAAGCCAAACAAATCCCCAGGGCCAGACGTAGTGTTTACCAGGGTGCTTAAAGAATGCAATGAGGAGCTTTGCGAGCCGTTGTCTACCATCTATATAAATAAAAATGGAAATTTTCGTTTGTTCAATATCACTAATCTCCGAAAGTTCTTCACTGATTGCCTTGAAATTTTCACACAATGTTCCATTTGCATCCGAGCAGGTTTTTAAATACATACTATGTAGACGTCACGTCTGTGACGGGAAAAAACGTTTTTTTTTTACCTGTGTTTTTCATGTTTTTTTCAGGTGTGGGAAATCTTCGAAACCTCTTTACCGATTGCTTTGAAATTTTCACACAACGTTGAATTCCAATAGGCGAGTGTTTTTATATACTTACTATATACATGCCTCACCTGTGACAGGAAAAAAACATTAATTTTTTGAAAAAACAGCACCATCTGTAGAACGTAAGAGCAACACACGCTATAATCTCCGAAAGTTCTTCACCAATTGCTTTGAAATTTTGACACAATGTTCCAATCGAATACATGCGTGTTTTTTTATACCTTCTATTTAGATGCCACACCTGCGACAGGTAAAAAATGTTTTTTTTTGAAAAACAGCATGATCTGTTGCACGTAAGAACAACACACACTATACAAAATGTGTTACGATTCCATTTTAGTGTTTCCAATTGCATTGATAAATTGAATTTTCATAGATTTGTATTTATTTTCATTTTAATTTAGTTATTTTGTGAGACACTGCATTGGAATTGAGTTGTGTTGTTTACCATACCGTTCATGTCATGGGTATAGTTTGTTTGTTTCATTTTTCATTGTTTTTCATTTCGTTTTTTTTTTAACTCTTCTGCTTATTTTTCAGTGCAATTGGTGGTGAAATTGAGCTGTGTCGATTGATCTGCATTTTAATATAAATATTTCGTTAGTATTTTATGTTTTTGTTTTGAAAACAAAAAATGAACAACACGTTTATTTCACAGCTGCAAATGTGTAACAAACATCTATGAATCCACCGGCTACACCGTTAACTGCTTTCTTCATGTTATGTCAAAATTAAGCGTTTGCGAAAACAATGCTGTATTCGGAAGTGCCTACGTATTACACATGGAATGCCAGTAAAATATCATTGGAACTACGCAAACGAGGAGAGCCTGTCGACGGACAACCTGGCATATTCAAATAAACTGTGGATTAGGATTAGGATTTTTTATATCGAAAATATATATGCCAGCTAGTTACGTCGTGAATGTGCAATCAAATATTCCTAAGCTAACGCTTGAGCAAAAAGGCATTTACAATCAAATAATTTAAACTGACAATAACAATAAACTGACAATGGAGAAATCTTCTTAGATGCGTCAGGAGGAACTGGTAAAACCTTCCTAATTAGATTGATACTGGCAGCCTTTCGATCCCAAAATGGCATAACCTTAGCTCTTGCATAATCCGGAATAGCTGCAACATTTCTACCAGGTGGAAGAACTGCTACTTCGGTTTTGAAATTGCCATTGAACATGAAATTCATTGAAACTCCCACGTGTAACATATCCAAAGGATCCGGCATGGGAAAAATATTGCAGAAATGCAAGACGTATTGTTTGGGATGAATGTACAAATCCCACAAAAATCGCTCGAGGCTCTTGATCGATCATTGCAAGATTTGCGTGGAAACATCAGACCATTTGGGAACACATTAATATTGCTTGCAGGAGATTTCAGGCAAACATTACCTGTAATTCCTTGATTGACACCAGTGGACGAAATAAATGCTCGACTGAAATACTCTACTCTGTAGCACCACGTAAAGACGTTAAAATTAACTACAAATATGCGTGTCCAGCTGCAAAGCGATCCATCAGTTGAAATATTCTCACATTAATTTCTGGAAATTGGAAACGAAAACGTGCCGGTTGATCTGACCTCAGGACGAATTTCATATTCTCATAACTTTTTAGTGAGGTCAAAAGAAGATTTTTTTTATTTTTATTTTTACATGCGAACATGCAAATAAATACAATACAATAAATATAATAAAATAAGAAACCAATAACAAACAATCAGACAACAAAAAAATACAAAAGCACAAAGCAAATTAATACAAAGTAACACAAATACACTAAATACCGGCCTGAAGGGCCGACAACAAAATCACAACAATGAACATAAACACAATGAAACACAGGAAAAAGAAACAACAATACTGGACAGAAGGGTAACGGAAATACAATAAATACAACAAAACAACAGTCAAGAAAAACACAACACCGGCCTGAAGGGCGCACAATAGGTACAACACATTACAACAAAACCACAGGTCACAGCATGCACACAGACTACTCAAATTGTTCATACTTATCCGGCCACTCCGCCGCCGGGAACCGAACACAATACGCCTCCCACAGTAACATGACGTCATCCGGAACAGGCACAGTATTAACAGTACGAGGATCAGGCATTAACTCCGGCACACCCACAACAAAACACCGAGCCCGCTGTACCCAGATGGAAGAAGGGCGCCACGGAACAGGATGCACGCGGTCAATAATGTCAAACCGCAAAGGATGCTGCGCATCATGCGCAATTCCGGAGGCCAAGACGAGAGGGAGAGGCTCCTTCCCACGAGGCCGGGCAATGGGCAGCGCACTGGGAGCCTCCTCGGCCGCCCCACAGCGCTCCGCGTCAACCACCGGATGTTGTTCCTGCCGGGACCCCCCACGCTTGGCATCCTTCTTCAGTACCAGCTTGATGCCTCGGCACGCACCAGAACTCTCACCATCCACATCAGTAGGAGCGACCACCCCCCACTGCGGAGAACCGTCTGTAGGAGAAAGAACAGGAGGTAAATCATAGGTACAAACATCGTCAACAGCAGACACATGGACGTCAGCCACCACCAGCGTCGTAGAGCGCGAAGCACCCGGAGGCACCACATCATCTCCCGAAGCTCCACCTGCGTCGTAGTCCTCCGCATCAGCCCAAGCAGTAGAAGAACGCCTGGACCGCTTGGGCACTGGCCGCACATCCTCACAGCCGGAGGCGGACCCAGAACCACGGGCCTCACGAACCGGGCGAACCGACGCCCGTCGCAGAACGGCAGCAGCCTCTACCACAGGGGGAACCGGACCACACACAGCAGGAGGCACCGCAGCCACCCAGCACAGGAGGAACCCGAGGGGAGGACGCAGGGCCAGGGTCCACAGTCGAAGACGAGGAAGCCGACGGCGACGCTCCACAGGGATCACCAGGAAGGTCCACAGGAACAGCAGGGCCAGAGACATGGTCAGGAGGAACATCCGACGGCACCGCAACACCCGGAGGAGGGTCTGCGACAACCGGGGGAACGGCGGGTGACACTGGGGGAGCCGCAGCAGCGAACGGGACGCTCACCTCCTCACCCCCGGAGTCCTCCTCCAGAGGGAGTGGCGGGAAATCCTCCTCACGGAACAAGTTCACAGGAGCGACCGGATCAGCAGTACACCCGGCAGCCTGATGCCCCAACAGGACACACCGGAAGCAAGTACGGGGTTGCCGGGCATAAAACACACGCACGTAGTACCCCAACAGCCGGACAGAGCACGGTATGTCCGACCTCAGTCGCATCCTGAGGGTCCGAATGTTGGTCTTCACATCCGAATACATGCCAGACGACAGTGAGTTCATCCGCACACTGACGACGGAGCCGTACCTCTGGAAGAATCGCCGGAGGAGAGTCTCAGGAAACTCCATGGGGGCGCCATGAACACTGACATACGTCACAGCACCACTACGGTCTGAAATGGTCACAGACCCGGTGCCGTCCTGTAACTGCAAAGTACGTCCCTCGTACCTCCGTAAGAAAGCACGGTACACCGCCTCACCCACAAACTTGACAACAACACGGTGAGCAGTTACCAGCTCAATGCCATATACGTCCCCAACCGGGACACGAAGCATGTCACTCAATACCACGTCCACCAGCGGGTATCCAGCACGGCCAGTAAACTCCAATCCGATGGAGTTTACCCTCACGACAGGGGAAGATGGCTGCCCATCGCAAAAGCGCCACGTCCACACCACCAGGAACAGCAGGGAGGGTAGAGACACCCACACCCCCTGCCGGCGAAAACGGCAACCACCTCAAACTACCAGCAATCAGGCGACACGTCCTCACTGCACGGTAGCTCAGGAGCAACTCCAAAGAAGAATTAGTTGAAAAATATTTCCCAATATTCAAAACAATTATAAAGCTCACGATTGGCTAAGTGAAAGAACTATTCTTGCGGCCAAGAACAAAGACGACTACGAACTTTACAATATTATTCAGTCTAACATCCAAAGAGAGGCAGTCACATACAAGTCTATCGACACTGTTGAGAAAGCAGATGAAGCGGCTAATTATCCAACAGAATTGTTGAATTCACTCGATCTGCCAATTATTATGTTGAGAAATATCAGCCAGCTAAAACTTTGCAAGACCATGAACCTTGCAGTAAAAAAATTAATCAGCAACGTCGCCGAAGCAACAATCTTGATAAGACCTTTCAAAGGTGAAGATTTCCTAATTCCTCGCATTTTATTATTCCAACAGATTTCAATTTAGGAGATTGTAATTTCCAATTCGATTGGCATTTGCAATTACCATCAACAAAGCTTAGGGCCAAATTTTAGAATTGTGCAGTTTATATCTAGACACGGATTGCTTCTCACATATGTTGCTTGTTCTAGAGTCGGAAAACCAGACAATCTCTATATTTCCACGGACAATGAAACAACAAAAAATACTGTATACTCACAAGCATTGTGAAATTAAAAATATTAGAAACGTGTGCTTCCTCTTTTCTTTCTTTTCCATTTAACCAGACTGGGCTACAGCAAAGCGTGGCGGGTACAGCTAGTATTTAATAAATCATTATAGTCAGGAAGAGTGTACCAGTTTTCAAGAAAGGAGATAGATCACTTGCGTCAAACTATCGGCCAATTAATTTAACGTCTATATAGTAGGTATATAAAAACACGTGCTTATTCGAATGGAATGTTGTGTCAAAATTTCCAAGCAATCGGTAAAGAACTTTCAGAGATTACAGCATGTGTTGCTCTTACATCCAACAGATGGCACTGTTTTAAAAAAAAAAGTTTTTTCCTGTCACAGGTGAGGCATGTATATAGTAGGTATATAAATACATGCACCTATTCGAATGCAAAGTTGTGTCAAAATTTCTAAGCAATCGGTAAAGAGGTTTCGAAGATTTCCCCTCACATGAAAAACACTTGCAAACAGAGTTTACCCTAATGCATCGATTATCATTATTATCAAAACATCATTACCCTTATGATGTTTTACACAATAATATCTATTGATTATGTGAAGATAAGAATTTGTAATTATAGATAAAAAAAGAGCATGTTTTATCCCGTCACAGAAGTGACAGCTATATAGAACGTATATAAAAATCCGTTCGGATGCGTTCCGA
Organism: Procambarus clarkii; assembly: GCF_040958095.1. Classification (NCBI taxonomy): domain Eukaryota; kingdom Metazoa; phylum Arthropoda; class Malacostraca; order Decapoda; family Cambaridae; genus Procambarus; species Procambarus clarkii. Next base: position 12,973,848 of record NC_091229.1, read on the forward strand.
ACGCATATATTGTGTGAAAATTTGAAAGCAATTGGTGAAGAACCTTCAGAGATTAGCGATTTTGAACAAACGAACATTTACATTTTTATTTATATAGATAACGGGATTTCCCCAGGACTGAGCCTTGAATCATTTATCTTACAACTCTGTTTCCTTTGGCATAGCCATTCCCTAATCCAATTTAATATGGTTTTTACATTAGTAAAACATGGCTTAGGAAATTAAGTATTATTATTTATAATAATTATTATTTAAATTTAATTATTTCGAGGCAGTTTTTGAGTGGCTCAGATTTGATACCACATTTTCGCTTTATTGGCACTTCCAAATTTTGTTCAAGAATGTTTACCATTGTTATATAATATATTCTACATTCAGACAATTTTTACATTTATATATATTGATTCGGTAAAGATAAGAATTTGTAATTATATATTCAAGTAGTATTATGTGTGAATACTTTGAAGTGCCTATTAAACAGTAACTCAGAATAAACCGCTGTGACCCTTATATTACTGCCCTGCCCTCTCAGCTTATTTGAAGAAGGATTATAGGGGCAGGTTTTATATTTTATGCCAATCTTCCTAAAAATTAATTCTTATATCCTTGTTCCTCAGGAACCTCCACTCTATTCCTGTATATAATTACTTCCTGGTGAATACTCATGTCAGCTTAACTCCGACAATAGTAAATAAACCTTCCAATCATCTTGAGGTTATCTTGAGATGATTTCGGGGCTTTTTTAGTGTCCCCGCGGCCCGGTCCTCGACCAGGCCTCCACCCCCAGAAGCAGCCCGTGACAGCTGACTAACACCCAGGTACCTATTTTACTGCTAGGTAACACGGGCATAGGGTGAAAGAAACTCTGCCCATTGTTTCTCGCCGGCGCCTGGGATCGAACCCAGGACCACAAGTCCCGCGTGCTGTCCGCTCGGCCGACGGACTCCATACTTAACATATAAATATAATTATATAATGATGAATTATATTGTAATAATAAATGTGAAATGAATTATATAATAATAATAAATATATAATGAATTATATAATAATAATAAATATATAATAAATTATATAATAATAATAATATATATATGATGAATTATATAATTGACATAATTCACTGACTTAATTTGGCATCTCTATTAGTTTGCAGCTTCATAGTCTGAAATGAAATATCCTCCCATGTCATAGATTCTACCAGATTAATATATTTCACTGGAATACAAGAATTCAACTCTTCTGTAACAGGCAATCTACTTAAACCTTGCCTGGTTTACACTACAAATCATACTTGAACTGTGATAAAAGCAACGCCCAGCTTTGAATTCTAGAAGTGGCATTAACTGGAATTTATTTACCTCTGTCAAACTGTTCTGTGTGGAAATGGAGGAAAAAGCCTTATTTACAAAACAGACAATGACGTCACATCAACATAGGTGCCGTGAATATCACATCCCTTATAGACAAAACGGGCACGGGCTCTTAAAATGATGAGCCTAACCTAGGCGTAACGTAACAAAATACATTAATGCTAACACACAGTATTTTTCTGTTTAATTAAGCAAAATTTCCTGCTAAAAAAATTTCCTAGCTAAATGTTTCCAAATGAAATTGTTAAATAAATAAGAAATACAAATTTTGTTTTAAATATATTAATAGGTAATTAAAAAAAATCCACTTTCATTGACTGTATTAATAAAAGGAAAGTTACACACTTATACATACATGTAGAAAAACTAAATGTGAAATATAAATTTATTTTTTCGAACAAATTTAGTGGCGACGTTCGCATACACTTCTGTGTGCAGCATTTTTCATTAATTTGTGTCTTTTTCCGCCAATTCTTTTATCCCATAATATGGGTGTTTTTCTCTCCAAGCAAGAATATTCGCCTGGAGGTTGAGTAGGCGACTGTAAAAGCCGTGGTCCAGAGGGGTCCGCGTGAAGGGGTCGTTGGGAGACTCCAGCAGCAGGTGAAGGAACGTCGACTCGTCCACCACCATCCTGGACGAATGAAGCAGCACCGGCGCCTCCATCACCGCCTGCATCACGCTGTCTATGAACTCTTCTGGAACCTCCTCTGACGATTCCAGACATGGTACCGGGAAATGATGGAAGAAATATCCAGAAGGAGGAGACCAGTGTTGACGAGACCTCATCGTGGAGAGTTGTGAAGGACAGGGGTCTTAAGAAGACCTCGACAAGGCCGCCTACAGACGCCCTAAGGACAGCAAATTCATTTGCCGTGTTGGAGGACGAGTGCTGTGGTGCGCCTGCAGCGAGGAAATCAGCGAGGAGCGGCGGAGCGCAGGCCCCTCAGGTTGCTCAGAAAGTTAAGCAGGTACCGAAGCGAATTTTGGTTGTGGGAGATTCCCAGGTGAGGTATTTAGACAGAACATTTTGTGCCAGAGATAGGGGGAACAGATTAAGGGTTTGCTATCCAGTAGCTGGAATTGGTGATATTGTTGGAAACATGAATGATATTATGACGGGAAATGGGAACAAACCCATTATTTGTATTAGTGCAAGGGGTAATGATGTTGGGCGAGTTAGGAGTGAGGAACTAATACAGAGATTCAGGACAGCCATTGAATTAGTTAGGAGCAAGGGAGGAATCCCGATCATATGTGGCATTCTTCCAAGAAAGGGAGTGGGAAATGAATGGATGTCAAGGGCACTTGGTGTCAATTGCCGGCTGGAAAGATATTGCAAATCAAATGCAATATCTTTCATTGACAACTGGGAACACTTCTATGGAAGAAATGAAATGTATGCTCGTGATGGGGTGCATCTATCGAGGGCTGGGGTTGTTGCTGTTGCGAACTCGTTGGAACCAGTGGTTAGAGATGTTTGTTTGGGTTTAAACTGTTAGTAGATAGTGGATGGGAATTGATTTGGAGGAAGGAAGTAATAAAAGTATGTGTTCGTGGGAGAAAAGAATTGGCAAAATGATCAGGGAAAGAAAAGGGCCTCAAAATAACAATTCACTTAGGGTATATTAAACTAACAGTAGAAGTCTTAGAAATAAAATTCATGAATTAAATGCTCTTGTCTGCACAGAAAAAATTGATATTATTGCACTTACCGAAACGTGGATGAATGTAGAAGATAGAAAACTATTAGCTGAATATCAGATAAATGGATTTACACTATTTCACACAGATAGATATATTAGACGAGGAGGGGGAGTAGCCATATATGTTAGGGACAATTTGAAATGTAGTCTCAAAGAGGGAATCAAAACCGAGCCACACACAGAAACTATTTGGATAGAATTAAACGAAAAAGCAAATAATATTATAATAGGAGTTATATATAGGCCACCAAATTTAGACAGAATGGAAGCAAAGCATCTATGGGATGAAATATCTAGAGCATCTAGATCTAAGAGATTTTATGTCATTGGTGACTTTAATTTTAGTGGAATAAACTGGGTGAACAAAACAGGGAATAGTGAAGCAGAAGATTTTCTAGAATTAATTGACGATTGCTTTCTTACGCAACACATTAAGGAACCAACGCGGGAAAATAATATTTTAGATTTAGTGTTAACTAACAGGGAAACACAAATTAATGACATCGAAATAGGGAGTGAGCTAGGGAACAGTGATCACAAAGTAATCAGATTTAGCATAGAATGGAAGAGACCTGTAGGAGAAAATTCTGTTAAAGTGCCAGATTTTCGAAAAGCTGATTTTAATAGCCTAAGAAATTTTTGGGTCAAATAGATTGGAAAGTCTTGGGTATGGGGTGTGGGCCGGTCTTGGAGCGAGACATAAACCCAGCGATAGGTGACATAAAAGGGGATTTCGATATGGATTTAATATATAACTTATTTAAGAATATTCTAAACAAAGCATAGGAACGTAGTATACCATACAAATTGAATAGATCGAATACTAATGACCCAAAGTGGATAGCAAATAATTTAAAGAACCTTATAGGTAAAAAGAGAGCTTGGTACAAAAGGATTAAGAATGGGGAAGTCAGTTTAGAACAGAAATTCATACAACTGGTTAGAAATGTTAAAAAAGAGTTTAGGAAAGCAAAAAGAAACTATGAAGTTCGCATAGCAGAGCAAGCAAAGTCAAATCCTAAAGGGTTGTTTCAGTTATATCGAACTAAGACTAGGAAAAGGATAGGACCATTAAAATCTGAGACAGGTCAAATAACGGATAATGACAAGGAGATGAGTAGTATTTTTAACAAATACTTCATATCTGTATTTACTAAAGAACTTAACAATATGCCTTCAGCCGAACAAGTCTATGTGGGTGGGGATGAGGACAGGTTGACTAGTTTAGCAGTTACCAGGGAGGATGTAATTAAACAATTAGAAAAACTAAAACCAAACAAATCCCCAAGGCCGGATGAAGTGTTTGCCAGGGCGCTTAAAGAAAGCAAAGACGAGCTTTCCGAGCCACTGTCTACCATATTTAATAAATCAATAGAGTCAGGCAGAGTGCCAGAGTCATGAAAGGTAGCTAATGTGGTAGCAATTTTTAAGATAGGAGATAGATCACTTGCGTCAAACTATCGGCCAATTAGCCTAACGTCTATTGTGGGAAAGTTACTTGAATCAATAATTGCAAATACAATTCGTCTCCATCTTGAAAAACATAAATTAATAAATGAGTCGCAACATGGTTTTACAAATGGCCGTTCATGTTTAACAAATTTGCTAACTTTTTATTCCAGCATAGTTGATGCAGTTGATAGTGGTAAGGATTGTGATGTTGTGTACCTTGACTTTAGCAAAGCTTTTGATACAGTGCCACATGAAAGACTAATTAAAAAATCAGAAGCTCATGGTATTGGAGGTGCTATATTAACTTGGATTAGGGCATGGCTATTCCAAAGGAAACAGAAAGTTAATATAAATGGGATTAAGTCAGAGTGGGATAATGTTGTTTGTGGAGTACCTCAGGGCTCTGTCCTGGGACCTCTGTTGTTTATAATATATATAAATGATTTAGATTCAGGTTTGAGTAGCAACATTTGCAAATTTGCCGATGATTCGAAAATCGGTAGGGAAATTAATTCGGAGGAGGACTCACTATCACTTCACGTTGATCTAGATAGGGTTTCGAAATGGTCAAAGGATTGGCAAATGCAGTTTAATGCTGATAAATGTAAAGTTCTGAGGTTAGGTAATAAAAACATAAGAACATAAGAACAAAGGCAACTGCAGAAGGCCTATTGGCCCATACGAGGCAGCTCCAATTTATAACCACCCATTCTGTTCATATACATGTCCAACCCATGATTGAAACAATCGAGGGACCCCACCTCCACAATGTTACGCGGCAATTGGTTCCACAAATCAACAACCCTGTTACTGAACCAGTATTTACCCAAGTCTTTCCTAAATCTAAACTTATCCAATTTATACTCATTGTTTCGTGTTCTGTCTTGTGTTGATACTTTTAATACCCTATTAATATCCCCTTTGTTATGTCCATTCACCCACTTGTAAACCTCTATCATGTCACCCCTAACTCTTCGCCTTTCCAGTGAATGCAAGTTAAGCTTTGTTAATCTTTCTTCATATGAAAGATTTCTAATTTGGGGAATTAACTTAGTCATCCTACGCTGGACACGTTCAATTGAATTTATATCCATTCTATAATATGGCGACCAAAACTGAACTGCAAAATCTAAGTGGGGCCTAACTAGAGCATGATATAGCTTGAGAACCACACCAGGTGTCTTGTTACTAACGCTGCGATTAATAAATCCAAGTGTCCGATTTGCCTTATTACGAACATTTATGCATTGATCCTTTTGTTTTAAATTCTTACTAATCATAACTCCCAGATCCCTTTCGCAATCCGACTTCGCAATCTCAACACCATCTAGCTCGTATCTTGTAACTCTATCATCATTACCTAACCTCAGAACTTTACATTTATCAGCATTAAACTGCATCTGCCAATCCTTTGACCATTTCAAAACCCTATCGAGATCAACTTGAAGTGATAGTGAGTCCTCCTCCGAATTAATTTCCCTACCGATTTTCGTATCATCGGCAAATTTGCAAATGTTGCTACACAATTCTGAATCTAAATCATTTATATATATTATAAACAACAGAGGTCCCAGGACAGAGCCTTGAGGCACTCCACTTACAACATTTTCCCACTCCGACTTGACTCCATTTATACTAACTCTCTGTTTCCTTTGGTATAGCCATGCCCTAATCCAGTTTAATATAGCACCCCCAATACCATGAGCCTCTATCTTTTTAATCAGTCTTTCATGTGGCACTGTATCAAAAGCTTTGCTAAAGTCAAGGTACACAACATCACAATCCTTACCACTATCAACTGCCTCAACTATGCTGGAATAAAAAGATAACAAATTTGCAGGCGATGAGTCACAATAACGTGGCTGAAGTATGTTGACCAGACCACACACTAGAAATTGAAGTCGTCCCTTCAATTTCTAGTGTGTGGTCTGGTCAACAGATAACAAATTTGTTAAACATGAACGGCCATTTATAAAACCATGTTGCGACTCAATTACTAATTTATGTTTTTCAAGATGAAGACGAATTTTATTTGCTATTATAGATTCGAGTAACTTTCCCACAATAGACGTTAGGCTAATTGGTCGATAGTTAGACGCAAGTGATCTATCTCCTTTCTTAAAAACTGGTACCACATTAGCAACTTTCCAAAACTCTGGCACTCTGCCTGACTCTATTGATTTATTAAATATGGTTGACAGTGGGTCACAAAGCTCCTCTTTGCATTCTTTAAGCACCCTGGCAAACACTTCATCCGGCCCTGGGGATTTGTTTGGTTTGAGTTTTACTATTTGTTTAAGAACATCCTCCCTGGTAACTGCTAAACTCGTCAACCTGTCCTCGTCCCCACCCACATAGACTTGTTCGGCTGAAGGCATATTGTTAAGTTCCTCTTTAGTAAATACAGATACAAAATATTTATTAAAAATACTACTCATCTCTTCATCACTATCTGTTATTTGACCTGTCTCAGTTTTTAATGGACCTATCCTTTCCCAAGTCTTAGTACGATATAACTGAAAAAAACCTTTTGGATTTGTCTTTGCTTGCCCTGCTATGCGAACTTCATAGTTTCTTTTTGCTTTCCTTATCTCTATTTTAACATTTCTAACCAGTTGTACGAATTCCTGTTCTAAAGTGACCTCCCCATTTTTAATCCTTTTGTACCAAGCTCTCTTTTTACCTATAAGGTTCTTCAAATTCTTTGTTATCCACTTTGGGTCATTAGTATTCGATCTATTCAATTTGTATGGTAAACTTCGTTCCTGTGCTTTGTTTAGAATATTCTTAAATGAGTTATATATTGAATCCACATCGAAATCCCCATTTACGTCACCTATCCCTGGGTTCATGTCTCGCTCCAAGACCGGCCCCCACCCCATACCCAAGACTTTCCAATCAATTTGACCCAAAGAATTTCTTAGGCTATTAAAATCAGATTTTCGAAAATCTGGCACTTTAACAGAATTTTCTCCTATAGGTCTATTCCATTCTATGCCAAATCTGATTTCTTTATGATCACTGTTCCCTAGCTCACTCCCTATTTCGATGTCATTAATTTGTGTTTCCCTGTTGGTTAACACTAAATCTAAAATATTATTTTCCCTTGTTGGTTCCTTAATGTGTTGCGTAAGAAAGCAATCGTCAATTAATTCTAGAAAATCTTCTGCTTCGCTATTCCCTGTTTTGTTCAACCAGTTTATTCCACTAAAATTAAAGTCACCCATGACGTAAATACTGTTAGATCTAGATGCCCTAGATATTTCATCCCATAGATGCTTCGCTTCCATTCTGTCTAAATTTGGTGGCCTATATATAACTCCTATTATAATATTACTTGCTTTTTCGTATAATTCTATCCAAATAGTTTCTGAGTGTGGCTCTGTTTTGATTCCCTCTTTGAGACTACATTTCAAATTGTCCCTAACATATAAGAACATAAGAACATAAGAACAAAGGTAACTGCAGAAGGCCTATTGGCCCATACGAGGCAGCTCCTATTCTATAACCACCCAATCCCACTCATATACTTGTCCAACCCGTGCTTGAAACAATCGAGGGACCCCACCTCCACAATGTTACGCGGCAATTGGTTCCACAAATCAACAACCCTGTTACTGAACCAGTATTTACCCAAGTCTTTCCTAAATCTAAACTTATCCAATTTATATCCATTGTTTCGTGTTCTGTCCTGTGTTGATACTTTTAATACCCTATTAATATCCCCCCGGTTATGTCCATTCATCCACTTGTAAACCTCTATCATGTCACCCCTAAGAACATAAGAACATAAGAACAAAGGTAACTGCAGAAGGCCTATTAGCCCATACGAGGCAGCTCCTATTCTATAACCACCCAATCCCACTCATATACTTGTCCAACCCGTGCTTGAAACAATCGAGGGACCCCACCTCCACAATGTTACGCGGCAATTGGTTCCACAAATCAACAACCCTGTTACTGAACCAGTATTTACCCAAGTCTTTCCTAAATCTAAACTTATCCAATTTATACCCATTGTTTCGTGTTCTGTCCTGTGTTGATACTTTTAATACCCTACCAATATCCCCCGGTTATGTCCATTCATCCACTTGTAAACCTTTATCATGTCACCCCTAACTCTTCGCCTTTCCAGTGAATGCAACTTAAGCTTTGTTAATCTTTCTTCATATGAAAGATTTCTAATTTGGGGAATTAACTTAGTCATCCTACGCTGGACACGTTCAAGTGAATTTATATCCATTCTATAATATGGCGACCAAAACTGAACTGCATAATCTAAATGGGGCCTAACTAGAGCAAGATATAGCTTGAGAACCACACCAGGTGTCTTGTTACTAACGCTGCGATTAATAAATCCAAGTGTCCGATTTGCCTTATTACGAACATTTATGCATTGATCCTTTTGTTTTAAATTCTTACTAATCATAACTCCCAGATCCCTTTCGCAATCCGACTTCGCAATCACAACACCATCTAGCTCGTATCTTGTAACTCTATCATCATTACCTAACCTCAGAACTTTACATTTATCAGCATTAAACTGCATCTGCCAATCCTTTGACCATTTCAAAACCCTATCTAGATCAACTTGAAGTGCACCACCAACCATTTGGTCCGGGAGACATCTCCCGTCACGCAGGGTGCAGTCACACCTCCACAGATCTCCAGTATCATCTATAGATGCTGGTGATGGCTCGAAGGGGCCACCACTTACGAGCTATTCATGCCTGTGCCACCTTTCAGGTGGCTTCATCTTCATCTTAACACATTCTCAAGGGAGACATCTCCCGTGTTGCAGGGTGCATTCGCACCTCCACAGATCTCCAGTATCAGCTCCTGATACTGGTAATGGCTTAAAATGGCCACCACTTACGGGCTATTTATGCCCGTGCCACCTTTTGGGTGGCTTCATCTTCATTTTAAACACATTCACAAGGGAGACATCTCCCGTCATGCAGGATGCATTCGCACCTCCACAGACCTCCAGTATCAGCTCTTGATACTGGTGATGGCTCAAAAGGGCCACCACTTACGAGCTATTCATGCCTGTGCCACCTTTCGGGTGGCTTCATCTTCATCTTAACACATTCACAAGGGAGACATCTCCCGTGTTGCAGGGTGCATTCGCACCTCCACAGATCTCCAGTATCAGCTCCTGATACTGGTAATAGCTTAAAATGGCCACCACTTACGGGCTATTTATGCCCGTGCCACCTTTTGGGTGGCTTCATCTTCATCTTCTGCCACACACCATTTGGTCACCACTTGGTCCGGGAGACATCTCCCGTCACGCAGGGTGCAATTGCGCCTCCACAGATCTCCAGTATCATCTTTTGATACTGGTAATGGCTCGAAAGGGCCACCACTTACGGGCTATTCATGCCCGTGCCACCTCTTATGTGGCTTAATCTTCATCAATCAATCAATCAACTTGAAGTGATAGTGAGTCCTCCTCCGAATTAATTTCCCTACCGATTTTCGTATCATCGGCAAATTTGCAAATGTTGCTACTCAAACCTGAATCTAAATCATTTATATATATTATAAACAACAGAGGTCCCAGGACAGAGCCTTGAGGCACTCCACTTACAACATTTTCCCACTCTGACTTGATTCCATTTATACTAACTCTCTGTTTCCTTTGGTATAGCCATGCCCTAATCCAGCTTAATATAGCACCCCCAATACCATGAGACTCTATTTTTTTAATCAGTCTTTCATGTGGCACTGTATCAAAAGCTTTGCTAAAGTCAAGGTATACAACATCGCAATCCTTACCACTATCAACTGCCTCAACAATGCTAGAATAAAAAGATAACAAATTTGTTAAACATGAACGGCCATTTATAAAACCATGTTGCGACTCAATTATTAATTTATGTTTTTAAAGATGAAGACGAATTTTATTTGCTATTATAGATTCGAGTAACTTTCCCACAATAGACGTTAGGCTAATTGGTCGATAGTCAGACGCAAGTGATCTATCTCCTTTCTTAAAAACTGGTATCACATTAGCAACTTTCCAAAACTCTGGCACTCTGCCTGACTCTATTGATTTATTAAATATGGTTGACAGTGGGTCACAAAGCTCCTCTTTGCATTCTTTAAGCACCCTAGCAAACACTTCATCCGGCCCTGGGGATTTGTTTGGTTTGAGTTTTACTATTTGTTTAAGAACATCCTCCCTGGTAACTGCTAAACTCGTCAACCTGTCCTCGTCCCCACCCACATAGACTTGTTCGGCTGAAGGCATATTGTTAAGTTCCTCTTTAGTAAATACAGATACAAAATATTTATTAAAAATACTACTCATCTCTTCATCACTATCTGTTATTTGACCTGTCTCAGTTTTTAATGGACCTATCCTTTCCCTAGTCTTAGTACGATATAACTGAAAAAACCCTTTAGGATTTGTCTTTGCTTGCCCTGCTATGCGAACTTCATAGTTTCTTTTTGCTTACCTTATCTCTTTTTTAACATTTCTAACCAGTTGTACGAATTCCTGTTCTAAAGTGACCTCCCCATTTTTAATCCTTTTGTACCAAGCTCTCTTTTTACCTATAAGGTTCTTCAAATTCTTTGTTATCCACTTTGGGTCATTAGTATACGATCTATTCAATTTGTATGGTATACTACGTTCCTGTGCTTTGTTTAGAATATTCTTAAATAAGTTATATATTGAATCCACATCGAAATCCCCATTTAAGTCACCTATCGCTGGGTTCATGTCTCGCTCCAAGACCGGCCCACACCCCATACCCAAGCCTTTCCAATCAATTTGACCCAAGAAATTTTTTAGGCTAATAAAATCAGCTTTTCGAAAATCTGGCACTTTAACAGAATTTTCTCCTACTGGTCTATTCCATTCTATGCTAAATCTGATTTCTTTGTGATCACATTAGCCATGCCCTAATCCAGCTTAATATAGCACCCCCAATACCATGAGACTCTATTTTTTTAATCAGTCTTTCATGTGGCACTGTATCAAAAGCTTTGCTAAAGTCAAGGTATACAACATCGCAATCCTTACCACTATCAACTGCCTCAACAATGCTAGAATAAAAAGATAACAAATTTGTTAAACATGAACGGCCATTTATAAAACCATGTTGCGACTCAATTATTAATTTATGTTTTTCAAGATGAAGACGAATTTTATTTGCTATTATAGATTCGAGTAACTTTCCCACAATAGACGTTAGGCTAATTGGTCGATAGTTAGACGCAAGTGATCTATCTCCTTTCTTAAAAACTGGTATCACATTAGCAACTTTCCAAAACTCTGGCACTCTGCCTGACTCTATTGATTTATTAAATATGGTTGACAGTGGGTCACAAAGCTCCTCTTTGCATTCTTTAAGCACCCTAGCAAACACTTCATCCGGCCCTGGGGATTTGTTTGGTTTGAGTTTTACTATTTGTTTAAGAACATCCTCCCTGGTAACTGCTAAACTCGTCAACCTGTCCTCGTCCCCACCCACATAGACTTGTTCGGCTGAAGGCATATTGTTAAGTTCTTCTTTAGTAAATACAGATACAAAATATTTATTAAAAATACTACTCATCTCTTCATCACTATCTGTTATTTGACCTGTCTCAGTTTTTAATGGACCTATCCTTTCCCTAGTCTTAGTACAATATAACTGAAAAAACCCTTTAGGATTTGTCTTTGCTTGCCCTGCTATGCGAACTTCATAGTTTCTTTTTGCTTTCCTTATCTCTTTTTTAACATTTCTAACCAGTTGTACGAATTCCTGTTCTAAAGTGACCTCCCCATTTTTAATCCTTTTGTACCAAGCTCTCTTTTTACCTATAAGGTTCTTCAAATTCTTTGTTATCCACTTTGGGTCATTAGTATACGATCTATTCAATTTGTATGGTATACTACGTTCCTGTGCTTTGTTTAGAATATTCTTAAATAAGTTATATATTGAATCCACATCGAAATCCCCATTTAAGTCACCTATCGCTGGGTTCATGTCTCGCTCCAAGACCGGCCCACACCCCATACCCAAGCCTTTCCAATCAATTTGACCCAAAAAATTTCTTAGGCTATTAAAATCAGCTTTTCGAAAATCTGGCACTTTAACAGAATTTTCTCCTACTGGTCTATTCCATTCTATGCTAAATCTGATTTCTTTGTGATCACTGCTCCCTAGCTCACTCCCTATTTCGATGTCATTAATTTGCGTTTCCCTGTTAGTTAACACTAAATCTAAAATATTATTTACCCGTGTTGGTTCCTTAATGTGTTGCGTAAGAAAGCAATCGTCAATTAATTCTAGAAAATCTTCTGCTTCACTATTCCCTGTTTTGTTCAACCAGTTTATTCCGCTAAAATTAAAGTCACCCATGACATAAATACTGTTAGATCTAGATGCTCTAGATATTTCATCCCATAGATGCTTTGCTTCCATTCTGTCTAAATTTGGTGGCCTATATATTACTCCTATTATAATATTATTAGCTTTTTCGTTTAATTCAATCCAAATAGTTTCTGAGTGTGGCTCTGTTTTGATTCCCTCTTTGAGACTACATTTCAAATTGTCCCTAACATATATGGCTACTCCACCTCCTCGTCTAATATATCTATCTGTGTGAAATAGTTTAAATCCATATATTTGATATTCAGCTAATAGTTCTCTATTTTCTACATTCATCCACGTTTCGGTAAGTGCAATAATATCTATTTTTTCTGTGCAGACAAGAGCATTTAATTCGTTAATTTTATTTCTTAGACTTCTACTGTTAGTGTAATATACCCTAAGTGAATTGTTATTTTGCGGACCTTCTCTTTCCCTGATCGTTTTGCCAATTCCTTTCTCCCACAAACACATACTTTTATTACCTCCTTCCTCCAAATCAATTCCCATACCTCTATCTACTAACAGTTTAAACCCAAACAAACACCTCTAACCACTTCTTCTAGCGAGTTCGCAACAGCAACAACCCCAGCTCTCGATAGATGCACCCCATCACGAGCATACATTTCATTTCTTCCATAGAAGTGTTCCCAGTTGTCTATGAAAGATATTGCATTTGATTTGCAATATCTTTCCAGCCGGCAATTGACACCAAGTGCCCTCGATATCCATTCATTTCCCACTCCCTTTCTTGGAAGAATGCCACATATGATCGGGATTCCTCCCTTGCTCCTAACTAACTCTATGGCTGTTTTATACCTCTGAATCAGTTCCTCACTCCTGACTCGACCAACATCATTTCCTCCCACGCTAATGCAAATAATGGGATTGTTCCCATTACCAGCCATAATATCATTCATGTTGTTTATAATATCACCAATGCCAGCTCCGGGATAGCAAACCCTTAACCTGTTCCCCCTATCTCTAGCACAAAACGTTCTATCCAAATACCTTATCTGGGAATCTCCCACAACTAATGTTTGCTTAGGTACTTCCTTTACTTTCTGAGGGGCCTGCGCTTCCTTTCTCTTCGTTGCTTTCCCTTTTGCGCGATCCACAGTCTCTCCACAGCACTCGTCCTCCAAAACGTCAAATGAATTTGAAGTTGCTATGGCGTTTGAAGGCGGCTTTATCAAAGTCTTCTTAAGGCCCCTGTCTTTCGCAACTCTCCAAGACGAGGTCCCTTTACTGCTGGTCTCCTCCTTCGTTACTTCTCGTTGTTTTTTAAGCTGACGCACCTCCTCCCGCAGAGAGTCCAACTCTGTCCTCAGGGCTCCCACTAGAGTCACCAGGTCCTTCACTAACTCTTCGCCTTTCCAGTGAATGCAACTTAAGCTTTGTTAATCTTTCTTCATATGAAAGATTTCTAATTTGGGGAATTAACTTAGTCATCCTACGCTGGACACGTTCAAGTGAATTTATATCCATTCTATAATATGGCGACCAAAACTGAACTGCATAATCTAAATGGGGCCTAACTAGAGCAAGATATAGCTTGAGAACCACACCAGGTGTCTTGTTACTAACGCTGCGATTAATAAATCCAAGTGTCCGATTTGCCTTATTACGAACATTTATGCATTGATCCTTTTGTTTTAAATTCTTACTAATCATAACTCCCAGATCCCTTTCGCAATCCGACTTCGCAATCACAACACCATCTAGCTCGTATCTTGTAACTCTATCATCATTACCTAACCTCAGAACTTTACATTTATCAGCATTAAACTGCATCTGCCAATCCTTTGACCATTTCAAAACCCTATCTAGATCAACTTGAAGTGATAGTGAGTCCTCCTCCGAATTAATTTCCCTACCGATTTTCGTATCATCGGCAAATTTGCAAATGTTGCTACTCAAACCTGAATCTAAATCATTTATATATATTATAAACAACAGAGGTCCCAGGACAGAGCCTTGAGGCACTCCACTTACAACATTTTCCCACTCTGACTTGATTCCATTTATACTAACTCTCTGTTTCCTTTGGTATAGCCATGCCCTAATCCAGCTTAATATAGCACCCCCAATACCATGAGACTCTATTTTTTTAATCAGTCTTTCATGTGGTACTGTATCAAAAGCTTTGCTAAAGTCAAGGTATACAACATCACAATCCTTACCACTATCAACTGCCTCAACAATGCTAGAATAAAAAGATAACAAATTTGTTAAACATGAACGGCCATTTATAAAACCATGTTGCGACTCAATTATTAATTTATGTTTTTCAAGATGAAGACGAATTTTATTTGCTATTATAGATTCGAGTAACTTTCCCACAATAGACGTTAGGCTAATTGGTCGATAGTTAGACGCAAGTGATCTATCTCCTTTCTTAAAAACTGGTATCACATTAGCAACTTTCCAAAACTCTGGCACTCTGCCTGACTCTATTGATTTATTAAATATGGTTGACAGTGGGTCACAAAGCTCCTCTTTGCATTCTTTAAGCACCCTAGCAAACACTTCATCCGGCCCTGGGGATTTGTTTGGTTTGAGTTTTACTATTTGTTTAAGAACATCCTCCCTGGTAACTGCTAAACTCGTCAACTTGTCCTCGTCCCCACCCACATAGACTTGTTCGGCTGAAGGCATATTGTTAAGTTCCTCTTTAGTAAATACAGATACAAAATATTTATTAAAAATACTACTCATCTCTTCATCACTATCTGCTATTTGACCTGTCTCAGTTTTTAATGGACCTATCCTTTCCCTAGTCTTAGTATGATATAACTGAAAAAACCCTTTAGGATTTGTCTTTGCTTGCCCTGCTATGCGAACTTCATAGTTTCTTTTTGCTTTCCTTATCTCTTTTTTAACATTTCTAACCAGTTGTACGAATTCCTGTTCTAAAGTGACCTCCCCATTTTTAATCCTTTTGTACCAAGCTCTCTTTTTACCTATAAGGTTCTTCAAATTCTTTGTTATCCACTTTGGGTCATTAGTATACGATCTATTCAATTTGTATGGTATACTACGTTCCTGTGCTTTGTTTAGAGTATTCTTAAATAAGTTATATATTGAATCCACATCGAAATCCCCATTTAAGTCACCTATCGCTGGGT
Organism: Procambarus clarkii; assembly: GCF_040958095.1. Classification (NCBI taxonomy): domain Eukaryota; kingdom Metazoa; phylum Arthropoda; class Malacostraca; order Decapoda; family Cambaridae; genus Procambarus; species Procambarus clarkii. Next base: position 12,989,873 of record NC_091229.1, read on the forward strand.
TCATGTCTCGCTCCAAGACCGGCCCACACCCCATACCCAAGCCTTTCCAATCAATTTGACCCAAAAAATTTCTTAGGCTATTAAAATCAGCTTTTCGAAAATCTGGCACTTTAACAGAATTTTCTCCTACTGGTCTATTCCATTCTATGCTAAATCTGATTTCTTTGTGATCACTGCTCCCTAGCTCACTCCCTATTTCGATGTCATTAATTTGCGTTTCCCTGTTAGTTAACACTAAATCTAAAATATTATTTTCCCGTGTTGGTTCCTTAATGTGTTGCGTAAGAAAGCAATCGTCAATTAATTCTAGAAAATCTTCTGCTTCACTATTCCCTGTTTTGTTCAACCAGTTTATTCCGCTAAAATTAAAGTCACCCATGACATAAATACTGTTAGATCTAGATGCTCTAGATATTTCATCCCATAGATGCTTTGCTTCCATTCTGTCTAAATTTGGTGGCCTATATATTACTCCTATTATAATATTATTAGCTTTTTCGTTTAATTCAATCCAAATAGTTTCTGTGTGTGGCTCTGTTTTGATTCCCTCTTTGAGACTACATTTCAAATTGTCCCTAACATATATGGCTACTCCACCTCCTCGTCTAATATATCTATCTGTGTGAAATAGTTTAAATCCATATATTTGATATTCAGCTAATAGTTCTCTATTTTCTACATTCATCCACGTTTCGGTAAGTGCAATAATATCTATTTTTTCTGTGCAGACAAGAGCATTTAATTCGTTAATTTTATTTCTTAGACTTCTACTGTTAGTGTAATATACCCTAAGTGAATTGTTATTTTGCGGACCTTCTCTTTCCCTGATCGTTTTGCCAATTCCTTTCTCCCACAAACACATACTTTTATTACCTCCTTCCTCCAAATCAATTCCCATACCTCTATCTACTAACAGTTTAAACCCAAACAAACACCTCTAACCACTTCTTCTAGCGAGTTCGCAACAGCAACAACCCCAGCTCTCGATAGATGCACCCCATCACGAGCATACATTTCATTTCTTCCATAGAAGTGTTTCCAGTTGTTTATGAAAGATATTGCATTTGATTTGCAATATCTTTCCAGCCGGCAATTGACACCAAGTGCCCTCGATATCCATTCATTTCCCACTCCCTTTCTTGGAAGAATGCCACATATGATCGGGATTCCTCCCTTGCTCCTAACTAACTCTATGGCTGTTTTATACCTCTGAATCAGTTCCTCACTCCTGACTCGACCAACATCATTTCCTCCCACGCTAATGCAAATAATGGGATTGTTCCCATTACCAGCCATAATATCATTCATGTTGTTTATAATATCACCAATGCCAGCTCCGGGATAGCAAACCCTTAACCTGTTCCCCCTATCTCTAGCACAAAACGTTCTATCCAAATACCTTATCTGGGAATCTCCTACAACTAATGTTTGCTTAGGTACTTCCTTTACTTTCTGAGGGGCCTGCGCTTCCTTTCTCTTCGTTGCTTTCCCTTTTGCGCGATCCACAGTCTCTCCACAGCACTCGTCCTCCAAAACGTCAAATGAATTTGAAGTTGCTATGGCGTTTGAAGGCGGCTTTATCAAAGTCTTCTTAAGGCCCCTGTCTTTCGCAACTCTCCAAGACGAGGTCCCTTTACTGCTGGTCTCCTCCTTCGTTACTTCTCGTTGTTTTTTAAGCTGACGCACCTCCTCCCGCAGAGAGTCCAACTCTGTCCTCAGGGCTCCCACTAGAGTCACCAGGTCCTTCACTACAACTTCCATATTGCTATGATAATATAACATGGCTACTCCCCCTCCTCGTCTAATATATCTATCTGTGTGAAATAGTTTAAATCCATTTATTTGATATTCAGCTAATAGTTCTCTATTTTCTACATTCATCCACGTTTCGGTAAGTGCAATAATATCTATTTTTTCAGTGCAGACAAGAGCATTTAATTCGTTAATTTTATTTCTTAGACTTCTACTGTTAGTGTAATATACCCTAAGTGAATTGTTATTTTGAGGCCCTTCTCTTTCCCTGATCATTTTGCCAATTCCTTTCTCCCACAAACACATACTTTTATTATCTCCTTCCTCCAAATCAATTCCCATACCTCTATCTACTAACAGTTTAAATCCAAACAAACAAATGTAACCACTTCTTCCAACGAGTTCGCAACAGCAACAACCCCAGCTCTCGATAGATGCACCCCATCACGAGCATACATTTCATTTCTTCCATAGAAGTGTTCCCAGTTGTCTATGAAAGATATAGCATTTGATTTGCAATATCTTTCCAGCCGGCAATTGACATCAAGTGCCCTTGACATCCATTCATTTCCCGCTCCCTTTCTTGGAAGAATGCCACATATGATCGGGATTCCTCCCTTGCTCCTAACTAATTCAATGGCTGTCCTGAATCTCTGTATTAGTTCCTCACTCCTAACTCGTCTAACATCATTACCCCCTGCACTAATACAAATAATGGGTTTGTTCCCATTTCCTGTCATAATATCATTCATGTTTCCAACAATATCACCAATTCCAGATAACGGGTAGCAAACCCTTAATCTGTTCCCCCTATCTCTGGCACAAATCGTTCTGTCTAAATACCTCACCTGGGAATCTCCCACAACCAAAATTCGCTTCGATTCTCCCTTTTCCTTTCGAGCAGTTTGAGGGACCTGCGCTTTAATGCTCCTCGTTACTTTGTCTTTGCCACCACGTTGAACAACAGGTTCAACACAGCACTCGTCTTCTAATACGTCAAATTGCATTAAAAGTCCTTAGGTGTAGGCTATTAGTTATAATGATGATAGAGTTACAAGAAACGAGCTAGATGGTGTTAGATTGCGAAGTCGGATTGCGAAAGGGATCTGGGAGTTATGATTTGTAAGAATTTAAAACAAAAGGATCAATGCATGAATGTTCGTAATAAGGCGAATAGGACACGGATTTATTAATCGAAGCGTTAGTAACAAGACACCTGGTGTGGTTCTTATGCTATATCTTGCTCTAGTTAGGCCCCATTTAGATTATGCAGTTCAGTTTTGGTCGCCGTATTATAGAATGGATATAAATTCACTTGAACGTGTCCAACGTAGGATGACTAAGTTAATTCCCCAAATTAGAAATCTTTCATATGAAGAAAGATTAACAAAACTTAAGTTGCATTCACTGGAAAGGAGAAGAGTTAGGGGTGACATGATAGAGGTTTACAAGTGGATGAATGGACATAACAGGGAGGGAAATTAATTGGGTATTAAAAATATCAACACAAGACAGAACACGAAACAATGGTATAAATTGGATAAGTTTAGATTTAGGAAAGACTTGGGTAAATACTGGTTCAGTAACAGGGTTGTTGATTTGTGGAACCAATTGCCGCATAACGTGATGGAGGTGGGGTCCCTCGATTGTTTCAAGCGCGGGTTGAACAAGTATATGAGTGGGATTGGGTGGTTATAGATAGGTACTGCCTCGTATGGGCCAATAGGCCTTCTGCAGTTACCTTTGTTCTTAATCATAACTCCCAGATCCCTTTCGCAATCGGACTTTGCAATCTCAACACCATCTAGCTCGTATCTTGTAACTCTATCATCATTACCTAGCCTCAAAACTTTACATTTATTAGCATTAAACTGCATCTGCCAGTCTTTTGACCATTTTAAAACCCTATTTAGATCAACTTGAAGTGATAGCGAGTCTTCTTTCGTGTTAATTTCCCTACCGATTTTTGTATCATCTGCAAATTTGCAGATTTTGCTACTCAAACCTGAATCTAAATCATTTATATATATTATAAACAACTGAGGTCCTAGGACAGCCCTGAGGTACTCCACTAACAACATTATCCCACTCTGACTTAACCCCATTTATACTAACTCTCTGTTTCCTTTGGAATAGCCATGCCCTAATCCAACTTAATATAGCACCCCCAATACCATGAGCTTCTATTTTTGTAACTAGTCTTTCATGTGGAACTGTATCAAAAGCTTTGCTAAAGTCAAGGTACACAACACCACTATCAACTGCCTCAACTATGCTGGAATAAAAAGTTAGCAAATTTGTTAAACATGAACAAAAGTGTGTTAACATTTGTCAGGGTGTGTTAACCGGAGCTCCTGAGTGTTGTTATATAATCATAGCAATATGGAAGTTGTAGTGAAGGACCTGGTGACTCTAGTGGGAGCCCTGAGGACAGAGTTGGACTCTCTGCGGGAGCAGGTGCGTCAGCTGAAAGAACAACGAGAAGTAACAAAGGAGGAGACCAGTAGTAAAGGGACCTCGTCTTGGAGAGTTGTGAAAGACAGGGGCCTTAAGAAGACTTTGATAAAGCCGCCTTCAAACGCCATAGCAACTTCTAATTCATTTGACGTTTTGGAGGACGAGTGCTGTGGTGAGACTGTGGATCGCGCAAAAGGGAAAGCAAAGAAGAGCAAGGAAGCGCAGGCCCCTCAGAGAGTAAAGGAAGTACCTAAGCAAACCATAGTTGTGGGATATTCCCAAATAAGGTATTTGGATAGAACGTTTTTTGCTAGAGATAGGGGGAACAGGTTAAGGGTTTGCTATCCGGGAGCTGGCATTGGTTATATTATAAACAACATGAATGATATTATGGCTGGAAATGGGAACAATCCCATTATTTGCATTAGCGTGGGAGGAAATTATGTTGGTCGAGTTAGGAGTGAGGAACTGATTCAGAGGTATAAAACAGCCATAGAATTAGTTAAGAGCAAGGGAGGAATCCCGATCATATGTGGCATTCTTCCAAGAAAGGGAGTGGGAAATGAATGGATATCGAGGGCACTTGGTGTCAATTGCCGGCTGGAAAGATATTGCAAATCAAATGCAATATCTTTCATAGACAACTGGGAACACTTCTATGGAAGAAATGAAATGTATGCTCGTGATGGGGTGCATCGATCGAGATCTGGGGTTGTTGCTGTAGCGAACTCGTTGGAAGAAGTGGTTAGAGATGTTTGTTTGGGTTTAAACTGTTAGTAGATAGAGGTATGGGAATTGATTTGGAGGAAGGAGGTAATAAAAGTATGTGTTTGTGGGAGAAAGGAATTGGCAAAATGATCAGGGAAAGAGAAGGGCCTCAAAATAACAATTCACTTAGGGTATATTACACCAACAGTAGAAGTCTAAGAAATAAAATTATCGAATTAAATGCTCTTGTCTGCACAGAAAAAAATAGATATTATTGCACTTACCGAAACGTGGATGAACGTAGAAAATAGAGAACTATTAGCTGAATATCAAATAAATTTGGGGGTGCTATATTAAGCTGGATTAGGGCATGGCTATACCAAAGGAAACAGAGAGTTAGTATAAATGGAATCAAGTCAGAGTGGGAAAATGTTGTAAGTGGAGTGCCTCAAGGCTCTGTCCTGGGACCTCTGTTGTTTATAATATATATAAATGATTTAGATTCAGGTTTGAGTAGCAACATTTGCAAATTTGCCGATGATACGAAAATCGGTAGGGAAATTAATTCGGAGGAGGACTCACTATCACTTCAAGTTGATCTAGATAGGGTTTTGAAATGGTCAAAGGATTGGCAGATGCAGTTTAATGCTGATAAATGTAAAGTTCTGAGGTTAGGTAATGATGATAGAGTTACAAGATACGAGCTAGATGGTGTTGTGATTGCGAAGTCGGATTGCGAAAGGGATCTGGGAGTTATGATTAGTAAGAATTTAAAACAAAAGGATCAATGCATAAATGTTCGTAATAAGGCAAATCGGACACTTGGATTTATTAATCGCAGCGTTAGTAACAAGACACCTGGTGTGGTTCTCAAGCTATATCTTGCTCTAGTTAGGCCCCATTTAGATTATGCAGTTCAGTTTTGGTCGCCATATTATAGAATGGATATAAATTCACTTGAACGTGTCCAGCGTAGGATGACTAAGTTAATTCCCCAAATTAGAAATCTTTCATATGAAGAAAGATTAACAAAGCTTAAGTTGCATTCACTGGAATGGCGAAGAGTTAGGGGTGACATGATAGAGGTTTACAAGTGGATGAATGGACATAACCGGGGGGATATTAATAGGGTATTAAAAGTATCAACACAGGACAGAACACGAAACAATGGATATAAATTGGATAAGTTTAGATTTAGGAAAGACTTGGGTAAATACTGGTTCAGTAACAGGGTTGTTGATTTGTGGAACCAATTGCCGCGTAACATTGTGGAGGTGGGGTCCCTCGATTGTTTCAAGCACGGGTTGGACAAGTATATGAGTGGGATTGGGTGGTTATAGAATAGAAGCTGCCTCGTATGGGCCAATAGGCCTTCTGCAGTTACCTTTGTTCTTATGTTCTTATGTTCTTAAATGTATTTAAACTATTTCACACAGATAGATATATTAGACGAGGAGGTGGAGTAGCCATATATGTTAGGGACAATTTGAAATTTAGTCTCAAAGAGGGAATCAAAACTGAGCCACACACAGAAATTATTTGGATAGAATTAAACGAAAAAGCTAATAATATTATAATAGGAGTTATATATAGGCCACCAAATTTAGACAGAATGGAAGCAAAGCACCTATGGGATGAAATATCTAGAGCATCTAGATCTATCAGTATTTATGTCATGGGTGACTTTAATTTTAGCGGAATAAACTGGTTGAACAAAACAGGGAATAGTGAAGCAGAAGATTTTCTAGAATTAACTGACGATTGCTTTCTTACGCAACACATTAAGGAACCAACGCGGGAAAATAATATTTTAGATTTAGTGTTAACTAACAGGGAAACACAAATTAATGACATCGAAATAGGGAGTGAGCTAGGGAGCAGTGATCACAAAGTGATCAGATTTAGCATAGAATGGAATAGACCTGTAGGAGAAAATTCTGTTAAAGTGCCAGATTTTCGAAAAGCTGATTTTAATAGCCTAAGAAATTTTTTGGGTCAAATAGATTGGAAAGTCTTGGGTATGGGGTGTGGGCCGGTCTTGGAGCGAGACATAAACCCAGCGATAGGTGACATAAAAGGGGATTTCGATGTGGATTTAATATATAACTTATTTAAGAATATTCTAAACAAAGCATAGGAACGTAGTATACCATACAAATTGAATAGATCGAATACTAATGACCCAAAGTGGATAGCAAATAATTTAAAGAACCTTACAGGTAAAAAGAGAGCTTGGTATAAAAGGATTAAGAATGGGGAAGTCAGTTTAGAACAGGAATTCATACAACTGGTTAGAAATGTTAAAAAAGAGTTTAGGAAAGCAAAAAGAAACTATGAAGTTCGCATAGCAGAGCAAGCAAAGTCAAATCCTAAAGGGTTGTTTCAGTTATATCGAACTAAGACTAGGAAAAGGATAGGTCCATTAAAATCTGAGACAGGTCAAATAACGGATAATGACAAGGAGATGAGTAGTATTTTTAACAAATACTTCATATCTGTATTTACTAAAGAACTTAACAATATGCCTTCAGCCGAACAAGTCTATGTGGGTGGGGATGAGGACAGGTTGACTAGTTTAGCAGTTACCAGGGAGGATGTAATTAAACAATTAGAAAAACTAAAACCAAACAAATCCCCAAGGCCGGATGAAGTGTTTGCCAGGGTGCTTAAAGAATGCAAAGACGAGCTTTCCGAGCCACTGTCTACCATATTTAATAAATCAATAGAGTCAGGCAGAGTGCCAGAATCATGAAAGGTAGCTAATGTGGTAGCAATTTTTAAGATAGGAGATAGATCACTCGCGTCAAACTATCGGCCAATTAGCCTAACGTCTATTGTGGGAAAGTTACTTGAATCAATAATTGCAAATACAATTCGTCTCCATCTTGAAAAACATAAATTAATAAATGAGTCGCAATATGGTTTTACAAATGGCCGTTCATGTTTAACAAATTTGCTAACTTTTTATTCCAGCATAGTTGATGCAGTTGATAGTGGTAAGGATTGTGATGTTGTGTACCTTGACTTTAGCAAAGCTTTTGATTCAGTGCCACATGAAAGACTAATTAAAAAAAATAGAAGCTCATGGTATTGGTGGTGCTATATTAACTTGGATTAGGGCATGGCTATTCCAAAGGAAAGAGAGAGTTAGTATAAATGGGGTTAAGTCAGAGTGCGATAATGTTGTTAGTGGAGTACCTCAGGGCTCTGTCCCGGGACCTCTGTTGTTTATAATATATATTAATGTTTTAGATTCAGGTTTCAGTAGCAACATCTGCAAATTTGCAGATGATACAAAAATCGGTAGGGAAATCAACACGAAAGAAGACTCGCTATCACTTCAAGTTGATCTAAATAGGGTTTTAGAATGGTCAAAAGATTGGCAGATGCATTTTAATGCTGATAAATGTAGAGTTTTGAGGCTGGGTAATGATGATAGAGTTACAAGATACGAGCTAGATGGTGCCGAGATTGCGAAAGGGATCTGGGAGTTATGATTAGTAAGAATTTAAAAAAAAAGGATCAATGCATGAGAAAAGGATCAATGCAGGTATAAAACAGCCATAGAGTTAGTTAGGAGCAAGGGAGGAATCCCGATCATATGTGGCATTCTTCCAAGAAAGGGAGTGGGAAATGAATGGATATCGAGGGCACTTGGTGTCAATTGCTGGCTGGAAAGATATTGCAAATCAAATGCAATATCTTTCATAGACAACTGGGAACACTTCTATGGAAGAAATGAAATGTATGCTCGTGATGGGGTGCATCTATCGAGAGCTGGGGTTGTTACTGTTGCGAACTCGTTAGAAGAAGTGGTTAGAGGTGTTTGTTTGGGTTTAAACTGTTAGTAGATAGAGGTATGGGAATTGATTTGGAGGAAGGAGGTAATAAAAGTATGTGTTTGTGGGAGAAAGGAATTGGCAAAACGATCAGGGAAAGAGAAGGTCCGCAAAATAACAATTCACTTAGGGTATATTACACCAACAGTAGAAGTCTAAGAAATAAAATTAACGAATTAAATGCTCTTGTCTGCACAGAAAAAATAGATATTATTGCACTTACCGAAACGTGGATGAATGTAGAAAATAGAGAACTATTAGCTGAATATCAAATATATGGATTTAAACTATTTCACACAGATAGATATATTAGACGAGGAGGTGGAGTAGCCATATATGTTAGGGACAATTTGAAATATAGTCTCAAAGAGGGAATCAAAACAGAGCCACACACAGAAACTATTTGGATAAAATTAAACGAAAAAGCTAATAATATTATAATAGGAGTAATATATAGGCCACCAAATTTAGACAGAATGGAAGCAAAGCATCTATGGGATGAAATATCTAGAGCATCTAGATCTAACAGTATTTATGTCATGGGTGACTTTAATTTTAGCGGAATAAACTGGTTGAACAAAACAGGGAATAGTGAAGCAGAAGATTTTCTAGAATTAATTGACGATTGCTTTCTTACGCAACACATTAAGGAACCAACACGGGAAAATAATATTTTAGATTTAGTGTTAACTAACAGGGAAACGCAAATTAATGACATCGAAATAGGGAGTGAGCTAGGGAGCAGTGATCACAAAGAAATCAGATTTAGCATAGAATGGAATAGACCAGTAGGAGAAAATTCTGTTAAAGTGCCAGATTTTCGAAAAGCTGATTTTAATAGCCTAAGAAATTTTTTGGGTCAAATTGATTGGAAAGTCTTGGGTATGGGGTGTGGGCCGGTCTTGGAGCGAGACATGAACCCAGCGATAGGTGACTTAAATGGGGATTTCGATGTGGATTCAATATATAACTTATTTAAGAATATTCTAAACAAAGCACAGGAACGTAGTATACCATACAAATTGAATAGATCGAATACTAATGACCCAAAGTGGATAACAAAGAATTTGAAGAACCTTATAGGTAAAAAGAGAGTTTGGTACAAAAGGATTAAAAATGGGGAGGTCACTTTAGAACAGGATTTCGTACAACTGGTTAGAAATGTTAAAAAAGAGATAAGGAAAGCAAAAAGAAACTATGAAGTTCGCATAGCAGGGCAAGCAAAGACAAATCCTAAAGGGTTTTTTCAGTTATATCGTACCAAGACTAGGGAAAGGATAGGTCCATTAAAAACTGAGACAGGTCAAATAACAGATAGTGATGAAGAGATGAGTAGTATTTTTAATAAATATTTTGTATCTGTATTTACTAAAGAGGAACTTAACAATATGCCTTCAGCCGAACAAGTCTATGTGGGTGGGGACGAGGACAGGTTGACGAGTTTAGCAGTTACCAGGGAGGATGTTCTTAAACAAATAGTAAAACTCAAACCAAACAAATCCCCAGGGCCGGATGAAGTGTTTGTCAGGGTGCTTAAAGAATGCAAAGAGGAGCTTTGTGACCCACTGTCAACCATATTTAATAAATCAATAGAGTCAGGCAGAGTGCCAGAGTTTTGGAAAGTTGCTAATGTGATACCAGTTTTTAAGAAAGGAGATAGATCACTTGCGTCTAACTATCGACCAATTAGCCTAACGTCTATTATGGGAAAGTTACTCGAATCTATAATAGCAAATAAAATTCGTCTTCATCTTGAAAAACATAAATTAATAATTGAGTCGCAACATGGTTTTATAAATGGCCGTTCATGTTTAACAAATTTGTTATCTTTTTATTCTAGCATTGTTGAGGCAGTTGATAGTGGTAAGGATTGCGATGTTGTATACCTTGACTTTAGCAAAGCTTTTGATACAGTGCCACATGAAAGACTGATTAAAAAGATAGAGTCTCATGGTATTGGGGGTGCTATATTAAGCTGGATTAGGGCATGGCTATACCAAAGGAAACAGAGAGTTAGTATAAATGGAATCAAGTCAGAGTGGGAAAATGTTGTAAGTGGAGTGCCTCAAGGCTCTGTCCTGGGACCTCTGTTGTTTATAATATATATAAATGATTTAGATTCAGGTTTGAGTAGCAACATTTGCAAATTTGCCGATGATACGAAAATCGGTAGGGAAATTAATTCGGAGGACTCACTATCACTTCAAGTTGATCTAGATAGGGTTTTGAAATGGTCAAAGGATTGGCAGATGCAGTTTAATGCTGATAAATGTAAAGTTCTGAGGTTAGGTAATGATGATAGAGTTACAAGATACGAGCTAGATGGTGTTGTGATTGCGAAGTCGGATTGCGAAAGGGATCAGGAGTCGGTCAGGTGAAGTCACAGTGAGAGGTTGTGTTAACCGGAGCTCCTGAGTGTTGTTATATTATCATAGCAATATGGAAGTTGTAGTGAAGGACCTGGTGACTCTAGTGGGAGCCCTGAGGACAGAGTTGGACTCTCTGCGGGAGGAGGTGCGTCAGCTTAAAAAACAACGAGAAGTAACGAAGGAGGAGACCAGCAGTAAAGGGACCTCGTCTTGGAGAGTTGCGAAAGACAGGGGCCTTAAGAAGACTTTGATAAAGCCGCCTTCAAACGCCATAGCAACTTCAAATTCATTTGACGTTTTGGAGGACGAGTGCTGTGGAGAGACTGTGGATCGCGCAAAAGGGAAAGCAACGAAGAGAAAGGAAGCGCAGGCCCCTCAGAAAGTAAAGGAAGTACCTAAGCAAACATTAGTTGTGGGAGATTCCCAGATAAGGTATTTGGATAGAACGTTTTGTGCTAGAGATAGGGGGAACAGGTTAAGGGTTTGCTATCCCGGAGCTGGCATTGGTGATATTATAAACAACATGAATGATATTATGGCTGGTAATGGGAACAATCCCATTATTTGCATTAGCGTGGGAGGAAATGATGTTGGTCGAGTCAGGAGTGAGGAACTGATTCAGAGGTATAAAACAGCCATAGAGTTAGTTAGGAGCAAGGGAGGAATCCCGATCATATGTGGCATTCTTCCAAGAAAGGGAGTGGGAAATGAATGGATATCGAGGGCACTTGGTGTCAATTGCCGGCTGGAAAGATATTGCAAATCAAATGCAATATCTTTCATAGACAACTGGGAACACTTCTATGGAAGAAATGAAATGTATGCTCGTGATGGGGTGCATCTATCGAGAGCTGGGGTTGTTGCTGTTGCGAACTCGCTAGAAGAAGTGGTTAGAGGTGTTTGTTTGGGTTTAAACTGTTAGTAGATAGAGGTATGGGAATTGATTTGGAGGAAGGAGGTAATAAAAGTATGTGTTTGTGGGAGAAAGGAATTGGCAAAACGATCAGGGAAAGAGAAGGTCCGCAAAATAACAATTCACTTAGGGTATATTACACTAACAGTAGAAGTCTAAGAAATAAAATTAACGAATTAAATGCTCTTGTCTGCACAGAAAAAATAGATATTATTGCACTTACCGAAACGTGGATGAATGTAGAAAATAGAGAACTATTAGCTGAATATCAAATATATGGATTTAAACTATTTCACACAGATAGATATATTAGACGAGGAGGTGGAGTAGCCATATATGTTAGGGACAATTTGAAATGTAGTCCCAGAATCAAAACAGAGCCACACACAGAAACTATTTGGATTGAATTAAACGAAAAAGCTAATAATATTATAATAGGAGTAATATATAGGCCACCAAATTTAGACAGAATGGAAGCAAAGCATCTATGGGATGAAATATCTAGAGCATCTAGATCTAACAGTATTTATGTCATGGGTGACTTTAATTTTAGCGGAATAAACTGGTTGAACAAAACAGGGAATAGTGAAGCAGAAGATTTTCTAGAATTAATTGACGATTGCTTTCTTACGCAACACATTAAGGAACCAACACGGGAAAATAATATTTTAGATTTAGTGTTAACTAACAGGGAAACGCAAATTAATGACATCGAAATAGGGAGTGAGCTAGGGAGCATAAGAACATAAGAACATAAGAACAAAGGTAACTGCAGAAGGCCTATTGGCCCATACGAGGCAGCTCCTATTCTATAACCACCCAATCCCACTCATATACTTGTCCAACCCGTGCTTGAAACAATCGAGGGACCCCACCTCCACAATGTTACGCGGCAATTGGTTCCACAAATCAACAACCCTGTTACTGAACCAGTATTTACCCAAGTCTTTCCTAAATCTAAACTTATCCAATTTATATCCATTGTTTCGTGTTCTGTCCTGTGTTGATACTTTTAATACCCTATTAATATCCCCCCGGTTATGTCCATTCATCCACTTGTAAACCTCTATCATGTCACCCCTAACTCTTCGCCTTTCCAGTGAATGCAACTTAAGCTTTGTTAATCTTTCTTCATATGAAAGATTTCTAATTTGGGGAATTAACTTAGTCATCCTACGCTGGACACGTTCAAGTGAATTTATATCCATTCTATAATATGGCGACCAAAACTGAACTGCATAATCTAAATGGGGCCTAACTAGAGCAAGATATAGCTTGAGAACCACACCAGGTGTCTTGTTACTAACGCTGCGATTAATAAATCCAAGTGTCCGATTTGCCTTATTACGAACATTTATGCATTGATCCTTTTGTTTTAAATTCTTACTAATCATAACTCCCAGATCCCTTTCGCAATCCGACTTCGCAATCACAACACCATCTAGCTCGTATCTTGTAACTCTATCATCATTACCTAACCTCAGAACTTTACATTTATCAGCATTAAACTGCATCTGCCAATCCTTTGACCATTTCAAAACCCTATCTAGATCAACTTGAAGTGATAGTGAGTCCTCCTCCGAATTAATTTCCCTACCGATTTTCGTATCATCGGCAAATTTGCAAATGTTGCTACTCAAACCTGAATCTAAATCATTTATATATATTATAAACAACAGAGGTCCCAGGACAGAGCCTTGAGGCACTCCACTTACAACATTTTCCCACTCTGACTTGATTCCATTTATACTAACTCTCTGTTTCCTTTGGTATAGCCATGCCCTAATCCAGCTTAATATAGCACCACCAATACCATGAGACTCTATTTTTTTAATCAGTCTTTCATGTGGCACTGTATCAAAAGCTTTGCTAAAGTCAAGGTATACAACATCGCAATCCTTACCACTATCAACTGCCTCAACAATGCTAGAATAAAAAGATAACAAATTTGTTAAACATGAACGGCCATTTATAAAACCATGTTGCGACTCAATTATTAATTTATGTTTTTCAAGATGAAGACGAATTTTATTTGCTATTATAGATTCGAGTAACTTTCCCACAATAGACGTTAGGCTAATTGGTCGATAGTTAGACGCAAGTGATCTATCTCCTTTCTTAAAAACTGGTATCACATTAGCAACTTTCCAAAACTCTGGCACTCTGCCTGACTCTATTGATTTATTAAATATGGTTGACAGTGGGTCACAAAGCTCCTCTTTGCATTCTTTAAGCACCCTAGCAAACACTTCATCCGGCCCTGGGGATTTGTTTGGTTTGAGTTTTACTATTTGTTTAAGAACATCCTCCCTGGTAACTGCTAAACTCGTCAACCTGTCCTCGTCCCCACCCACATAGACTTGTTCGGCTGAAGGCATATTGTTAAGTTCCTCTTTAGTAAATACAGATACAAAATATTTATTAAAAATACTACTCATCTCTTCATCACTATCTGTTATTTGACCTGTCTCAGTTTTTAATGGACCTATCCTTTCCCTAGTCTTAGTACGATATAACTGAAAAAACCCTTTAGGATTTGTCTTTGCTTGCCCTGCTATGCGAACTTCATAGTTTCTTTTTGCTTTCCTTATCTCTTTTTTAACATTTCTAACCAGTTGTACGAATTCCTGTTCTAAAGTGACCTCCCCATTTTTAATCCTTTTGTACCAAGCTCTCTTTTTACCTATAAGGTTCTTCAAATTCTTTGTTATCCACTTTGGGTCATTAGTATACGATCTATTCAATTTGTATGGTATACTACGTTCCTGTGCTTTGTTTAGAATATTCTTAAATAAGTTATATATTGAATCCACATCGAAATCCCCATTTAAGTCACCTATCGCTGGGTTCATGTCTCGCTCCAAGACCGGCCCACACCCCATACCCAAGCCTTTCCAATCAATTTGACCCAAAAAATTTCTTAGGCTATTAAAATCAGCTTTTCGAAAATCTGGCACTTTAACAGAATTTTCTCCTACTGGTCTATTCCATTCTATGCTAAATCTGATTTCTTTGTGATCACTGCTCCCTAGCTCACTCCCTATTTCGATGTCATTAATTTGCGTTTCCCTGTTAGTTAACACTAAATCTAAAATATTATTTTCCCGTGTTGGTTCCTTAATGTGTTGCGTAAGAAAGCAATCGTCAATTAATTCTAGAAAATCTTCTGCTTCACTATTCCCTGTTTTGTTCAACCAGTTTATTCCGCTAAAATTAAAGTCACCCATGACATAAATACTGTTAGATCTAGATGCTCTAGATATTTCATCCCATAGATGCTTTGCTTCCATTCTGTCTAAATTTGGTGGCCTATATATTACTCCTATTATAATATTATTAGCTTTTTCGTTTAATTCAATCCAAATAGTTTCTGTGTGTGGCTCAGTTTTGATTCCCTCTTTGAGACTACATTTCAAATTGTCCCTAACATATATGGCTACTCCACCTCCTCGTCTAATATATCTATCTGTGTGAAATAGTTTAAATCCATATATTTGATATTCAGCTAATAGTTCTCTATTTTCTACATTCATCCACGTTTCGGTAAGTGCAATAATATCTATTTTTTCTGTGCAGACAAGAGCATTTAATTCGTTAATTTTATTTCTTAGACTTCTACTGTTAGTGTAATATCACACAAAGTGATCACAAAGAAATCAGATTTAGCATAGAATGGAATAGACCAGTAGGAGAAAATTCTGTTAAAGTGCCAGATTTTCGAAAAGCTGATTTTAATAGCCTAAGAAATTTTTTGGGTCAAATTGATTGGAAAGGCTTGGGTATGGGGTGTGGGCCGGTCTTGGAGCGAGACATGAACCCAGCGATAGGTGACTTAAATGGGGATTTCGATGTGGATTCAATATATAACTTATTTAAGAATATTCTAAACAAAGCACAGGAACGTAGTATACCATACAAATTGAATAGATCGTATACTAATGACCCAAAGTGGATAACAAAGAATTTGAAGAACCTTATAGGTAAAAAGAGAGCTTGGTACAAAAGGATTAAAAATGGGGAGGTCACTTTAGAACAGGAATTCGTACAACTGGTTAGAAATGTTAAAAAAGAGATAAGGAAAGCAAAAAGAAACTATGAAGTTCGCATAGCAGGGCAAGCAAAGACAAATCCTAAAGGGTTTTTTCAGTTATATCGTACTAAGACTAGGGAAAGGATAGAACATAAGAACATAAGAACAAAGGTAACTGCAGAAGGCCTATTGGCCCATACGAGGCAGCTCCTATTCTATAACCACCCAATCCCACTCATATACTTGTCCAACCCGTGCTTGAAACAATCGAGGGACCCCACCTCCACAATGTTACGCGGCAATTGGTTCCACAAATCAACAACCCTGTTACTGAACCAGTATTTACCCAAGTCTTTCCTAAATCTAAACTTATCCAATTTATACCCATTGTTTCGTGTTCTGTCCTGTGTTGATACTTTTAATACCCTATTAATATCCCCCCGGTTATGTCCATTCATCCACTTGTAAACCTCTATCATGTCACCCCTAACTCTTCGCCTTTCCAGTGAATGCAACTTAAGCTTTGTTAATCTTTCTTCATATGAAAGATTTCTAATTTGGGGAATTAACTTAGTCATCCTACGCTGGACACGTTCAAGTGAATTTATATCCATTCTATAATATGGCGACCAAAACTGAACTGCATAATCTAAATGGGGCCTAACTAGAGCAAGATATAGCTTGAGAACCACACCAGGTGTCTTGTTACTAACGCTGCGATTAATAAATCCAAGTGTCCGATTTTCCTTATTACGAACATTTATGCATTGATCCTTTTGTTTTAAATTCTTACTAATCATAACTCCCAGATCCCTTTCTCAATCCGACTTCGCAATCACAACACCATCTAGCTCGTATCTTGTAACTCTATCATCATTACCTAACCTCAGAACTTTACATTTATCAGCATTAAACTGCATCTGCCAATCCTTTGACCATTTCAAAACCCTATCTAGATCAACTTGAAGTGATAGTGAGTCCTCCTCCGAATTAATTTCCCTACCGATTTTCGTATCATCGGCAAATTTGCAAATGTTGCTACTCAAACCTGAATCTAAATCATTTATATATATTATAAACAACAGAGGTCCCAGGACAGAGCCTTGAGGCACTCCACTTACAACATTTTCCCACTCTGACTTGATTCCATTTATACTAACTCTGTTTCCTTTGGTATAGCCATGCCCTAATCCAGCTTAATATAGCACCCCCAATACCATGAGACTCTATCTTTTTAATCAGTCTTTCATGTGGCACTGTATCAAAAGCTTTGCTAAAGTCAAGGTATACAACATCGCAATCCTTACCACTATCAACTGCCTCAACAATGCTAGAATAAAAAGATAACAAATTTGTTAAACATGAACGGCCATTTATAAAACCATGTTGCGACTCAATTATTAATTTATGTTTTTCAAGATGAAGGCGAATTTTATTTGCTATTATAGATTCGAGTAACTTTCCCACAATAGACGTTAGGCTAATTGGTCGATAGTTAGACGCACGTGATCTATCTCCTTTCTTAAAAACTGGTATCACATTAGCAACTTTCCAAAACTCTGGCACTCTGCCTGACTCTAATGATTTATTAAATATGGTTGACAGTGGGTCACAAAGCTCCTCTTTGCATTCGTTAAGCACCCTGGCAAACACTTCATCCGGCCCTGGGGATTTGTTTGGTTTGAGTTTTACTATTTGTTTAAGAACATCCTCCCTGGTAACTGTTAAACTCGTCAACCTGTCCTCGTCCCCACCCACATAGACTTGTTCGGCTGAAGGCATATTGTTAAGTTCCTCTTTAGTAAATACAGATACAAAATATTTATTAAAAATACTACTCATCTATTCATCACTATCTGTTATTTGACCTGTCTCAGTTTTTAATGGACCTATCCTTTCCCTAGTCTTAGTATGATATAACTGAAAAAACCCTTTAGGTTTTGTCTTTGCTTGCCCTGCTATGCGAACTTCATAGTTTCTTTTTGCTTTCCTTATCTCTTTTTTAACATTTCTAACCAGTTGTACGAATTCCTGTTCTAAAGTGACCTCCCCATTTTTAATCCTTTTGTACCAAGCTCTCTTTTTACCTATAAGGTTCTTCAAATTCTTTGTTATCCACTTTGGGTCATTAGTATTCGATCTATTCAATTTGTATGGTATACTACGTTCCTGTGCTTTGTTTAGAATATTCTTAAATAAGTTATATATTGAATCCACATCGAAATCCCCATTTAAGTCACCTATCGCTGGGTTCATGTCTCGCTCCAAGACCGGCCCACACCCCATACCCAAGACTTTCCAATCAATTTGACCCAAAAAATTTCTTAGGCTATTAAAATCAGCTTTACGAAAATCTGGCACTTTAACAGAATTTTCTCCTACTGGTCTATTCCATTCTATGCTAAATCTGATTTCTTTGTGATCACTGCTCCCTAGCTCACTCCCTATTTCGATGTCATTAATTTGCGTTTCCCTGTTAGTTAACACTAAATCTAAAATATTATTTTCCCGTGTTGGT
This sequence comes from Procambarus clarkii, assembly GCF_040958095.1. Taxonomy (NCBI): domain Eukaryota; kingdom Metazoa; phylum Arthropoda; class Malacostraca; order Decapoda; family Cambaridae; genus Procambarus; species Procambarus clarkii. The sequence continues at coordinate 13,008,459 of NC_091229.1, forward strand.
TCCTTAATGTGTTGCGTAAGAAAGCAATCGTCAATTAATTCTAGAAAATCTTCTGCTTCACTATTCCCTGTTTTGTTCAACCAGTTTATTCCGCTAAAATTAAAGTCACCCATGACATAAATACTGTTAGATCTAGATGCTCTAGATATTTCATCCCATAGATGCTTTGCTTCCATTCTGTCTAAATTTGGTGGCCTATATATTACTCCTATTATAATATTATTAGCTTTTTCGTTTAATTCAATCCAAATAGTTTCTGTGTGTGGCTCTGTTTTGATTCCCTCTTTGAGACTACATTTCAAATTGTCCCTAACATATATGGCTACTCCACCTCCTCGTCTAATATATCTATCTGTGTGAAATAGTTTAAATCCATATATTTGATATTCAGCTAATAGTTCTCTATTTTCTACATTCATCCACGTTTCGGTAAGTGCAATAATATCTATTTTTTCTGTGCAGACAAGAGCATTTAATTCGTTAATTTTATTTCTTAGACTTCTACTGTTAGTGTAATATACCCTAAGTGAATTGTTATTTTGCGGACCTTCTCTTTCCCTGGTCGTTTTGCCAATTCCTTTCTCCCACAAACACATACTTTTATTACCTCCTTCCTCCAAATCAATTCCCATACCTCTATCTACTAACAGTTTAAACCCAAACAAACACCTCTAACCACTTCTTCTAACGAGTTCGCAACAGCAACAACCCCAGCTCTCGATAGATGCACCCCATCACGAGCATACATTTCATTTCTTCCATAGAAGTGTTTCCAGTTGTCTATGAAAGATATTGCATTTGATTTGCAATATCTTTCCAGCCGGCAATTGACACCAAGTGCCCTCGATATCCATTCATTTCCCACTCCCTTTCTTGGAAGAATGCCACATATGATCGGGATTCCTCCCTTGCTCCTAACTAACTCTATGGCTGTTTTATACCTCTGAATCAGTTCCTCACTCCTAACTCGACCAACATCATTTCCTCCCACGCTAATGCAAATAATGGGATTGTTCCCATTACCAGCCATAATATCATTCATGTTGTTTATAATATCACCAATGCCAGCTCCGGGATAGCAAACCCTTAACCTGTTCCCCCTATCTCTAGCACAAAACGTTCTATCCAAATACCTTATCTGGGAATCTCCCACAACTAATGTTTGCTTAGGTACTTCCTTTACCCTCTGAGGGGCCTGCGCTTCCTTTCTCTTCGTTGCTTTCCCTTTTGCGCGATCCACAGTCTCTCCACAGCACTCGTCCTCCAAAACGTCAAATGAATTAGAGGTTGCTATGGCGTTTGAAGGCGGCTTTATCAAAGTCTTCTTAAGGCCCCTGTCTTTCACAACTCTCCAAGACGAGGTCCCTTTACTGCTGGTCTCCTCCTTCGTTACTTCTCGTTGTTCTTTAAGCTGACGCACCTCCTCCCGCAGAAAGTCCAACTCTGTCCTCAGGGCTCCCACTAGAGTCACCAGGTCCTTAACTACAACTTCCATATTGCTATGATGATATAACAACACTCAGGAGCTTCGGTTAACACAACCTCTCACTGTGAATTCACCTGACCGACTGATAGGTCCATTAAAAACTGAGACAGGTCAAATAACAGATAGTGATGAAGAGATGAGTAGTATTTTTAATAAATATTTTGTATCTGTATTTACTAAAGAGGAACTTAACAATATGCCTTCAGCCGAACAAATCTATGTGGGTGGGGACGAGGACAGGTTGACGAGTTTAGCAGTTACCAGGGAGGATGTTCTTAAACAAATAGTAAAACTCAAACCAAACAAATCCCCAGGGCCGGATGAAGTGTTTGCTAGGGTGCTTAAAGAATGCAAAGAGGAGCTTTGTGACCCACTGTCAACCATATTTAATAAATCAATAGAGTCAGGCAGAGTGCCAGAGTTTTGGAAAGTTGGTAATGTGATACCAGTTTTTAAGAAAGGAGATAGATCACTTGCGTCTAACTATCGACCAATTAGCCTAACGTCTATTGTGGGAAAGTTACTCGAATCTATAATAGCAAATAAAATTCGTCTTCATCTTGAAAAACATAAATTAATAATTGAGTTGCAACATGGTTTTATAAATGGCCGTTCATGTTTAACAAATTTGTTATCTTTTTATTCTAGCATTGTTGAGGCAGTTGATAGTGGTAAGGATTGCGATGTTGTATACCTTGACTTTAGCAAAGCTTTTGATACAGTGCCACATGAAAGACTGATTAAAAAAATAGAGTCTCATGGTATTGGGGGTGCTATATTAAGCTGGATTAGGGCATGGCTATACCAAAGGAAACAGAGAGTTAGTATAAATGGAATCAAGTCAGAGTGGGAAAATGTTGTAAGTGGAGTGCCTCAAGGCTCTGTCCTGGGACCTCTGTTGTTTATAATATATATAAATGATTTAGATTCAGGTTTGAGTAGCAACATTTGCAAATTTGCCGATGATACGAAAATCGGTAGGGAAATTAATTCGGAGGAGGACTCACTATCACTTCAAGTTGATCTAGATAGGGTTTTGAAATGGTCAAAGGATTGGCAGATGCAGTTTAATGCTGATAAATGTAAAGTTCTGAGGTTAGGTAATGATGATAGAGTTACAAGATACGAGCTAGATGGTGTTGTGATTGCGAAGTCGGATTGCGAAAGGGATCTGGGAGTTATGATTAGTAAGAATTTAAAACAAAAGGATCAATGCATAAATGTTCGTAATAAGGCAAATCGGACACTTGGATTTATTAATCGCAGCGTTAGTAACAAGACACCTGGTGTGGTTCTCAAGCTATATCTTGCTCTAGTTAGGCCCCATTTAGATTATGCAGTTCAGTTTTGGTCGCCATATTATAGAATGGATATAAATTCACTTGAACGTGTCCAGCGTAGGATGACTAAGTTAATTCCCCAAATTAGAAATCTTTCATATGAAGAAAGATTAACAAAGCTTAGTTCTTATGTGGTTCTCAAGCTATATCTTGCTCTAGTTAGGCCCCATTTAGATTATGCAGTTCAGTTTTGGTCGCCATATTATAGAATGGATATAAATTCACTTGAACGTGTCCAGCGTAGGATGACTAAGTTAATTCCCCAAATTAGAAATCTTTCATATGAAGAAAGATTAACAAAGCTTATGTTGCATTCACTGGAAAGGCGAAGAGTTAGGGGCGACATGATAGAGGTTTACAAGTGGGTGAATGGACATAACAAGGGGGATATTAATAGTGTATTAAAAGTATCAACACAGGACAGAACACGAAACAATGGGTATAAATTGGATAAGTTTAGATTTAGGAAAGACTTGGGTAAATACTGGTTCAGTAACAGGGTTGTAGATTTGTGGAACCAATTGCCGCGTAACGTGGTGGAGGTGGTGTCCCTCGATTGTTTCAAGCGCGGGTTGGACAAGTATATGAGTGGGATTGGGTGGTTATAGAATAGGAGCTGCCTCGTATGGGCCAATAGGCCTTCTGCAGTTACCTTTGTTCTTATGTTCTTAAGCTTAAGTTGCATTCACTGGAAAGGCGAAGAGTTAGGGGTGACATGATAGAGGTTTACAAGTGGATGAATGGACATAACCGGGGGGATATTAATAGGGTATTAAAAGTATCAACACAGGACAGAACACGAAACAATGGATATAAATTGGATAAGTTTAGATTTAGGAAAGACTTGGGTAAATACTGGTTCAGTAACAGGGTTGTTGATTTGTGGAACCAATTGCCGCGTAACATTGTGGAGGTGGGGTCCCTCGATTGTTTCAAGCACGGGTTGGACAAGTATATGAGTGGGATTGGGTGGTTATAGAATAGGAGCTGCCTCGTATGGGCCAATAGGCCTTCTGCAGTTACCTTTGTTCTTATGTTCTTATGTTCTTATGTCTAAACTTATCCAATTTATACCCATTGTTTCGTGTTCTGTCTTGTATTGATACTTTTAATACCCTATTAATATCCCCTTTGTTATGTCCATTCACCCACTTGTAAACCTCAATCATGTCACCCCTAACTCTTCGCCTTTCCAGTGAATGCAACTTAAGCTTTGTTAATCTTTCTTCATATGAAAGATTTCTAATTTGGGGAATTAACTTTGTCATCCTACGCTGGACACGTTCAAGTGAATTTATAACCATTCATTAAGGAACCATCGCGGGAAAATAATATTTTAGATTTAGTGTCAACCTCTCACTGTCACAGTGAGAGGTTGTGTTAGCTGGAGCTCTGGAGTAATATTATTATTGCAATAATGGAAGGATTAGTTAATGATTTGGCGAGTTTGGTTGGAGCTCTGAGAGCAGAGATGGATTCCCTGCGGGAGGAGGTACGACGGCTGAGACTTCGATAGGAAACGAAGGGGGAGACCAGTGTTGACGAGACCTCATCGTGGAGAGTAGTGAAAGACAGGGTTCTTAAGAAGACCTTGACAAGGCCGCCTACAGACGCCCTAAGGACGGCAAATTCATTTGCCGTGTTGGAGGACGAGTGCTGTAGTGCGCCTGCAGCGAGGAACAGCGGAGCGCAGGCCCCTCAAGCTGCTCAGAAAGTTAGGGCGGTACCGAAGCGAATTTTGGTTGTGGGAGATTCCCAGGTGAGGTATTTAGACAGAACGTTTTGTGCCAGAGATAGGGGGAACAGATTAAGGGTTTGCTATCCGGGAGCTGGAATTGGTGAATATTGTTGAAAACATGAATGATATTATGACGTGAAATGGGAACAAACCCATTATTTGTATTAGTGCAGGGGGTAATGATGTTGGGCGAGTTAGGAGTGAGGAACTAATACAGAGATTTAGGACAGCCATTGAATTAGTTAGGAGCAAGGGAGGAATCTCGATCATATGTGGCATTCTTCCAAGAAAGGTAGTGGGAAATGAATGGATGTCGAGGGCACTTGGTGTCAATTGCCGGCTGGAAAGATATTGCAAATCAAATGCAATATCTTTCATAGACAACTGGGAACGCTTTTATGGAAGAAATGAAATGTATGCTCGTGATGGGGTGCATCTATCGAGGGCTGGGGTTGTTGCTGTTGCGAACTCGTTGGAACCAGTGGTGTAGGTGTTTCGAAAAGCTGATTTTAATAGCCTAAGAAATTTTTTGGGTCAAATAGAACATAAGAACATAAGAACAAAGGTAACTGCAGAAGGCCTATTGGCCCATACGAGGCAGCTCCTATTCTATAACCACCCAATCCCACTCATATACTTGTCCAACCCGTGCTTGAAACAATCGAGGGACCCCACCTCCACAATGTTACGCGGCAATTGGTTCCACAAATCAACAACCCTGTTACTGAACCAGTATTTACCCAAGTCTTTCCTAAATCTAAACTTATCCAATTTATATCCATTGTTTCGTGTTCTGTCCTGTGTTGATACTTTTAATACCCTATTAATATCCCCCCGGTTATGTCCATTCATCCACTTGTAAACCTCTATCATGTCACCCCTAACTCTTCGCCTTTCCAGTGAATGCAACTTAAGCTTTGTTAATCTTTCTTCATATGAAAGATTTCTAATTTGGGGAATTAACTTAGTCATCCTACGCTGGACACGTTCAAGTGAATTTATATCCATTCTATAATATGGCGACCAAAACTGAACTGCATAATCTAAATGGGGCCTAACTAGAGCAAGATATAGCTTGAGAACCACACCAGGTGTCTTGTTACTAACGCTGCGATTAATAAATCCAAGTGTCCGATTTGCCTTATTACGAACATTTATGCATTGATCCTTTTGTTTTAAATTCTTACTAATCATAACTCCCAGATCCCTTTCGCAATCCGACTTCGCAATCACAACACCATCTAGCTCGTATCTTGTAACTCTATCATCAATACCTAACCTCAGAACTTTACATTTATCAGCATTAAACTGCATCTGCCAATCCTTTGACCATTTCAAAACCCTATCTAGATCAACTTGAAGTGATAGTGAGTCCTCCTCCGAATTAATTTCCCTACCGATTTTCGTATCATCGGCAAATTTGCAAATGTTGCTACTCAAACCTGAATCTAAATCATTTATATATATTATAAACAACAGAGGTCCCAGGACAGAGCCTTGAGGCACTCCACTTACAACATTTTCCCACTCTGACTTGATTCCATTTATACTAACTCTCTGTTTCCTTTGGTATAGCCATGCCCCAATCCAGCTTAATATAGCACCCCCAATACCATGAGACTCTATTTTTTTAATCAGTCTTTCATGTGGCACTGTATCAAAAGCTTTGCTAAAGTCAAGGTATACAACATCGCAATCCTTACCACTATCAACTGCCTCAACAATGCTAGAATAAAAAGATAACAAATTTGTTAAACATGAACGGCCATTTATAAAACCATGTTGCGACTCAATTATTAATTTATGTTTTTCAAGATGAAGACGAATTTTATTTGCTATTATAGATTCGAGTAACTTTCCCACAATAGACGTTAGGCTAATTGGTCGATAGTTAGACGCAAGTGATCTATCTCCTTTCTTAAAAACTGGTATCACATTAGCAACTTTCCAAAACTCTGGCACTCTGCCTGACTCTATTGATTTATTAAATATGGTTGACAGTGGGTCACAAAGCTCCTCTTTGCATTCTTTAAGCACCCTAGCAAACACTTCATCCGGCCCTGGGGATTTGTTTGGTTTGAGTTTTACTATTTGTTTAAGAACATCCTCCCTGGTAACTGCTAAACTCGTCAACCTGTCCTCGTCCCCACCCACATAGACTTGTTCGGCTGAAGGCATATTGTTAAGTTCCTCTTTAGTAAATACAGATACAAAATATTTATTAAAAATACTACTCATCTCTTCATCACTATCTGTTATTTGACCTGTCTCAGTTTTTAATGGACCTATCCTTTCCCTAGTCTTAGTACGATATAACTGAAAAAACCCTTTAGGATTTGTCTTTACTTGCCCTGCTATGCGAACTTCATAGTTTCTTTTTGCTTTCCTTATCTCTTTTTTAACATTTCTAACCAGTTGTACGAATTCCTGTTCTAAAGTGACCTCCCCATTTTTAATCCTTTTGTACCAAGCTCTCTTTTTACCTATAAGGTTCTTCAAATTCTTTGTTATCCACTTTGGGTCATTAGTATTCGATCTATTCAATTTGTATGGTATACTACGTTCCTGTGCTTTGTTTAGAATATTCTTAAATAAGTTATATATTGAATCCACATCGAAATCCCCATTTAAGTCACCTATCGCTGGGTTCATGTCTCGCTCCAAGACCGGCCCACACCCCATACCCAAGACTTTCCAATCAATTTGACCCAAAAAAATTCTTAGGCTATTAAAATCAGCTTTTCGAAAATCTGGCACTTTAACAGAATTTTCTCCTACTGGTCTATTCCATTCTATGCTAAATCTGATTTCTTTGTGATCACTGCTCCCTAGCTCACTCCCTATTTCGATGTCATTAATTTGCGTTTCCCTGTTAGTTAACACTAAATCTAAAATATTATTTTCCCGTGTTGGTTCCTTAATGTGTTGCGTAAGAAAGCAATCGTCAATTAATTCTAGAAAATCTTCTGCTTCACTATTCCCTGTTTTGTTCAACCAGTTTATTCCGCTAAAATTAAAGTCACCCATGACATAAATACTGTTAGATCTAGATGCTCTAGATATTTCATCCCATAGATGCTTTGCTTCCATTCTGTCTAAATTTGGTGGCCTATATATTACTCCTATTATAATATTATTAGCTTTTTCGTTTAATTCAATCCAAATAGTTTCTGTGTGTGGCTCTGTTTTGATTCCCTCTTTGAGACTACATTTCAAATTGTCCCTAACATATATGGCTACTCCACCTCCTCGTCTAATATATCTATCTGTGTGAAATAGTTTAAATCCATATATTTGATATTCAGCTAATAGTTCTCTATTTTCTACATTCATCCACGTTTCGGTAAGTGCAATAATATCTATTTTTTCTGTGCAGACAAGAGCATTTAATTCGTTAATTTTATTTCTTAGACTTCTACTGTTAGTGTAATATACCCTAAGTGAATTGTTATTTTGCGGACCTTCTCTTTCCCTGATCGTTTTGCCAATTCCTTTCTCCCACAAACACATACTTTTATTACCTCCTTCCTCCAAATCAATTCCCATACCACTATCTACTAACAGTTTAAACCCAAACAAACACCTCTAACCACTTCTTCTAACGAGTTCGCAACAGCAACAACCCCAGCTCTCGATAGATGCACCCCATCACGAGCATACATTTCATTTCTTCCATAGAAGTGTTCCCAGTTGTCTATGAAAGATATTGCATTTGATTTGCAATATCTTTCCAGCCGGCAATTGACACCAAGTGCCCTCGATATCCATTCATTTCCCACTCCCTTTCTTGGAAGAATGCCACATATGATCGGGATTCCTCCCTTGCTCCTAACTAACTCTATGGCTGTTTTATACCTCTGAATCAGTTCCTCACTCCTAACTCGACCAACATCATTTCCTCCCACGCTAATGCAAATAATGGGATTGTTCCCATTACCAGCCATAATATCATTCATGTTGTTTATAATATCACCAATGCCAGCTCCGGGATAGCAAACCCTTAACCTGTTCCCCCTATCTCTAGCACAAAACGTTCTATCCAAATACCTTATCTGGGAATCTCCCACAACTAATGTTTGCTTACGTACTTCCTTTACTTTCTGAGGGGCTTGCGCTTCCTTTCTCTTCGTTGCTTTCCCTTTTGCGCGATCCACAGTCTCTCCACAGCACTCGTCCTCCAAAACGTCAAATGAATTAGAAGTTGCTATGGCGTTTGAAGGCGGCTTTATCAAAGTCTTCTTAAGGCCCCTGTCTTTCACAACTCTCCAAGACGAGGTCCCTTTACTGCTGGTCTCCTCCTTCGTTACTTCTCGTTGTTCTTTCAGCTGACGCACCTCCTCCCGCAGAAAGTCCAACTCTGTCCTCAGGGCTCCCACTAGAGTCACCAGGTCCTTAACTACAACTTCCATATTGCAATGATAATGAAATTGGAAAGATTGGAAAGTCTTGGGTATGGGGTGTGGGCCGGTCTTGGAGCGAGACATGAACCCAGCGACAGGTGACGTAAAAGGGAATTTCGATGTGGACATAATATATAACTTATTTAAGAATATTCTAAACAAAGCACAAGAACGTAGTATACCATACAAATTGAATAGATCGAATACTAATGACCCAATGTGGATAACAAAGAATTTGAAGAACCTTATAGGTAAAAAGAGAGCTTGGTACAAAAGGATTAAAAATGGGGAGGTCACTTTAGAACAGGAATTCGTACAACTGGTTAGAAATGTTAAAAAAGAGATAAGGAAAGCAAAAAGAAACTATGAAATTCGCATAGCAGGGCAAGCAAAGACAAATCCTAAAGGGTTTTTCAGTTATATCGTACTAAGACTAGGGAAAGGATATGTCCATTAAAAACTGAGACAGGTCAAATAACAGATAGTGATGAAGAGATGAGTAGTATTTTTAATAAATATTTTGTATCTGTATTTACTAAAGAGGAACTTAACAATATGCCTTCAGCCGAACAAGTCTATGTGGGTGGGGACGAGGACAGGTTGACGAGTTTAACAGTTACCAGGGAGGATGTTCTTAAACAAATAGTAAAACTCAAACCAAACAAATTCTCAGGGCCGGATGAAGTGTTTGCCAGGGTGCTTATAGAATGCAAAAAGGAGCTTTGTGACCCACTGTCAGCCATATTTAATGAATCAATAGAGTCAGGTAGAGTGCCAGAGTTTTGGAAAGTTGCTAATGTGATACCAGTTTTTAAGAAAGGAGATAGATCACTTGCGTCTAACTATCGACCAATTAGCCTAACGTCTATTGTGGGAAAGTTACTCGAATCTATAATAGCAAATAAAATTCGTCTTCATCTTGAAAAACATAAATTAATAATTGAGTCGCAACATGGTTTTATAAAAGGCCGTTCATGTTTAACAAATTTGTTATCTTTTTATTCTAGCATTGTTGAGGCAGTTGATAGTGGTAAGGATTGCGATGTTGTGTACCTTGACTTTAGCAAAGCTTTTGATACAGTGCCACATGAAAGACTGATTAAAAATATAGTCTCATGGTATTGGGGGTGCTATATTAAGCTGATTAGGGAATGGCTATACCAAAGGAAACAGAGTTTGTATCAATAGAGTCAAGTCAGAGTGGGAAAATGTTGTAAGTGGGGTGCCTCAGGGATCTGTCCTGGGACCTCTGTTGTTTATAATATATATAAATGATTTAGATTCAGGTTTGAGTAGCAACATTTGCAAATTTGCCGATGATACGAAAATCGGTAGGGAAATTAATTCGGAGGAGGACTCACTATCACTTCAAGTTGATCTAGATAGGGTTTTGAAATGGTCGAAGGATTGGCAGATGCAGTTTTAATGCTGATAAATGTAAAGTTCTGAGGTTAGGTAATGATGATAGGGTTACAAGATACGAGCTAGATGGTGTTGAGATTGCGAAGTCGAATTGCGAAAGGGATCTGGGAGTTATGATTAGTAAGAATTTAAAACAAAAGGATCAATGCATAAATGTTCGTAATAAGGCAAATCGGACACTTGGATTTATTAATCGCAGCGTTAGTAACAAGACACCTGGTGTGGTTCTCAATCTATATCTTGCTCTAGTTAGGCCCCATTTAGATTATGCAGTTCAGTTTTGGTCGCCATATTATAGAATAAGAACATAAGAACATAAGAACAAAGGTAACTGCAGAAGGCCTATTGGCCCATACGAGGCAGCTCCTATTCTATAACCACCCAATCCCACTCATATACTTGTCCAACCCGTGCTTGAAACAATCGAGGGACCCCACCTCCACAATGTTACGCGGCAATTGGTTCCACAAATCAACAACCCTGTTACTGAACCAGTATTTACCCAAGTCTTTCCTAAATCTAAACTTATCCAATTTATATCCATTGTTTCCTGTTCTGTCCTGTGTTGATACTTTTAATACCCTATTAATATCCCCCCGGTTATGTCCATTCATCCACTTGTAAACCTCTATCATGTCACCCCTAACTCTTCGCCTTTCCAGTGAATGCAACTTAAGCTTTGTTAATCTTTCTTCATATGAAAGATTTCTAATTTGGGGAATTAACTTAGTCATCCTACGCTGGACACGTTCAAGTGAATTTATATCCATTCTATAATATGGCGACCAAAACTGAACTGCATAATCTAAATGGGGCCTAACTAGAGCAAGATATAGCTTGAGAACCACACCAGGTGTCTTGTTACTAACGCTGCGATTAATAAATCCAAGTGTCCGATTTGCCTTATTACGAACATTTATGCATTGATCCTTTTGTTTTAAATTCTTACTAATCATAACTCCCAGATCCCTTTCGCAATCCGACTTCGCAATCACAACACCATCTAGCTCGTATCTTGTAACTCTATCATCATTACCTAACCTCAGAACTTTACATTTATCAGCATTAAACTGCATCTGCCAATCCTTTGACCATTTCAAAACCCTATCTAGATCAACTTGAAGTGATAGTGAGTCCTCCTCCGAATTAATTTCCCTACCGATTTTCGTATCATCGGCAAATTTGCAAATGTTGCTACTCAAACCTGAATCTAAATCATTTATATATATTATAAACAACAGAGGTCCCAGGACAGAGCCTTGAGGCACTCCACTTACAACATTTTCCCACTCTGACTTGATTCCATTTATACTAACTCTCTGTTTCCTTTGGTATAGCCATGCCCCAATCCAGCTTAATATAGCACCCCCAATACCATGAGACTCTATTTTTTTAATCAGTCTTTCATGTGGCACTGTATCAAAAGCTTTGCTAAAGTCAAGGTATACAACATCGCAATCCTTACCACTATCAACTGCCTCAACAATGCTAGAATAAAAAGATAACAAATTTGTTAAACATGAACGGCCATTTATAAAACCATGTTGCGACTCAATTATTAATTTATGTTTTTCAAGATGAAGACGAATTTTATTTGCTATTATAGATTCGAGTAACTTTCCCACAATAGACGTTAGGCTAATTGGTCGATAGTTAGACGCAAGTGATCTATCTCCTTTCTTAAAAACTGGTATCACATTAGCAACTTTCCAAAACTCTGGCACTCTGCCTGACTCTATTGATTTATTAAATATGGTTGACAGTGGGTCACAAAGCTCCTCTTTGCATTCTTTAAGCACCCTAGCAAACACTTCATCCGGCCCTGGGGATTTGTTTGGTTTGAGTTTTACTATTTGTTTAAGAACATCCTCCCTGGTAACTGCTAAACTCGTCAACCTGTCCTCGTCCCCACCCACATAGACTTGTTCGGCTGAAGGCATATTGTTAAGTTCCTCTTTAGTAAATACAGATACAAAATATTTATTAAAAATACTACTCATCTCTTCATCACTATCTGTTATTTGACCTGTCTCAGTTTTTAATGGACCTATCCTTTCCCTAGTCTTAGTACGATATAACTGAAAAAACCCTTTAGGATTTGTCTTTGCTTGCCCTGCTATGCGAACTTCATAGTTTCTTTTTGCTTTCCTTATCTCTTTTTTAACATTTCTAACCAGTTGTACGAATTCCTGTTCTAAAGTGACCTCCCCATTTTTAATCCTTTTGTACCAAGCTCTCTTTTTACCTATAAGGTTCTTCAAATTCTTTGTTATCCACTTTGGGTCATTAGTATTCGATCTATTCAATTTGTATGGTATACTACGTTCCTGTGCTTTGTTTAGAATATTCTTAAATAAGTTATATATTGAATCCACATCGAAATCCCCATGTAAGTCCCTGGGTTCATGTCTCGCTCCAAGACCGGCCCACACCCCATACCCAAGCCTTTCCAATCAATTTGACCCAAAAAATTTCTTAGGCTAATAAAATCAGCTTTTCGAAAATCTGGCACTTTAACAGAATTTTCTCCTACTGGTCTATTCCATTCTATGCTAAATCTGATTTCTTTGTGATCACTGCTCCCTAGCTCACTCCCTATTTCGATATCATTAATTTGCGTTTCCCTGTTAGTTAACACTAAATCTAAAATATTATTTTCCCGTGTTGGTTCCTTAATGTGTTGCGTAAGAAAGCAATCGTCAATTAATTCTAGAAAATCTTCTGCTTCACTATTCCCTGTTTTGTTCAACCAGTTTATTCCGCTAAAATTAAAGTCACCCATGACATAAATACTGTTAGATCTAGATGCTCTAGATATTTCATCCCATAGATGCTTTGCTTCCATTCTGTCTAAATTTGGTGGCCTATATATTACTCCTATTATAATATTATTAGCTTTTTCGTTTAATTCAATCCAAATAGTTTGTGTGTGGCTCTGTTTTGATTCCCTCTTTGAGACTACATTTCAAATTGTCCCTAACATATATGGCTACTCCACCTCCTCGTCTAATATATCTATCTGTGTGAAATAGTTTAAATCCATATATTTGATATTCAGCTAATAGTTCTCTATTTTCTATATTCATCCACGTTTCGGTAAGTGCAATAATATCTATTTTTTCTGTGCAGACAAGAGCATTTAATTCGTTAATTTTATTTCTTAGACTTCTACTGTTAGTGTAATATACCCTAAGTGAATTGTTATTTTGCGGACCTTCTCTTTCCCTGATCGTTTTGCCAATTCCTTTCTCCCACAAACACATACTTTTATTACCTCCTTCCTCCAAATCAATTCCCATACCTCTATCTACTAACAGTTTAAACCCAAACAAACACCTCTAACCACTTCTTCTAGCGAGTTCGCAACAGCAACAACCCCAGCTCTCGATAGATGCACCCCATCACGAGCATACATTTCATTTCTTCCATAGAAGTGTTCCCAGTTGTCTATGAAAGATATTGCATTTGATTTGCAATATCTTTCCAGCCGGCAATTGACACCAAGTGCCCTCGATATCCATTCATTTCCCACTCCCTTTCTTGGAAGAATGCCACATATGATCGGGATTCCTCCCTTGCTCCTAACTAACTCTATGGCTGTTTTATACCTCTGAATCAGTTCCTCACTCCTGACTCGACCAACATCATTTCCTCCCACGCTAATGCAAATAATGGGATTGTTCCCATTACCAGCCATAATATCATTCATGTTGTTTATAATATCACCAATGCCAGCTCCGGGATAGCAAACCCTTAACCTGTTCCCCCTATCTCTAGCACAAAACGTTCTATCCAAATACCTTATCTGGGAATCTCCCACAACTAATGTTTGCTTAGGTACTTCCTTTACTTTCTGAGGGGCCTGCGCTTCCTTTCTCTTCGTTGCTTTCCCTTTTGCGCGATCCACAGTCTCTCCACAGCACTCGTCCTCCAAAACGTCAAATGAATTTGAAGTTGCTATGGCGTTTGAAGGCGGCTTTATCAAAGTCTTCTTAAGGCCTCTGTCTTTCGCAACTCTCCAAGACGAGGTCTCTTTACTGCTGGTCTCCTCCTTCGTTACTTCTCGTTGTTTTTTAAGCTGACGCACCTCCTCCCGCAGAGAGTCCAACTCTGTCCTCAGGGCTCCCACTAGAGTCACCAGGTCCTTCACTACAACTTCCATATTGCTATGATAATATAACAACACTCTAGATATAAATATAATACACTCTGGATATAAATTCACTTGAACGTGTCCAGTGTAGGATGACTAAGTTAATTCCCCAAATTAGAAATCTTACATATGAAGAAAGATTAACAAAGCTTAAGTTGCATTCACTGGAAAGGCGAAGAGTTAGGGGTGACATGATAAAGGTTTACGAGTGGGGTAATGTGCAGGGGGTAATGATGTTGGACGAGTTAGGAGTGAGGAACTAATACAGAGATTCAGGACAGCCATTGAATTAGTTAAGAGCAAGGGAGGAATCCCGATCATATGTGGCATTCTTCCAAGAAAGGGAGTGGGAAATGAATGGATGTCGAGGGCACTTGGTGTCAATTGCCGGCTGGAAAGATATTGCAAATCAAATGCAATATCTTTCATAGACAACTGGGAACACTTCTATGGAAGAAATGAAATGTATGCTCGTGATGGGGTGCATCTATCGAGAGCTGGGGTTGTTGCTGTTGCGAACTCGTTGGAAGAAGTGGTTAGAGGTGTTTGTTTGGGTTTAAACTGTTAGTAGATAGAGGTATGGGAATTGATTTGGAGGAAGGAGATAATAAAAGTATGTGTTTGTGGGAGAAGGGAATTGGCAAAATGATCAGGGAAAGAGAAGGGCCTCAAAATAACAATTCACTTAAGGTATATTACACTAACAGTAGAAGTCTAAGAAATAAAATTAACGAATTAAATGCTCTTGTCTGCACAGAAAAAATAAATATTATTGCACTTACCGAAACGTGGATGACTGTAGAAAATAGAGAACTATTAGCTGAATATCAAATAAATGGATTTAAACTATTTCACACAGATAGATATATTAGACGAGGAGGGGGAGTTGCCATATATGTTAGGGACAATTTGAAATGTAGTCTCAAAGAGGGAATCAAAACTGAGCCACACACAGAAACTATTTGGATAGAATTATACGAAAAAGCAAATAATATTATAATAGGAGTTATATATAGGCCACCAAATTTAGACAGAATGGAAGCAAAGCATCTATGGGATGAAATATCTAGGGCATCTAGATCTAACAGTATTTATGTCATGGGTGACTATAATTTTAGTGTAATAAACTGGTTGAACAAAACAGGGAATAGTGAAGCAGAAGATTTTCTAGAATTAATTGACGATTGCTTTCTTACGCAACACATTGAGGAACCAACACGGGAAAATAATATTTTAGATTTAGTGTTAACTAACAGGGAAACACAAATTAATCACATCGAAATAGGGAGTGAGCTAGGGAACAGTGATCACTAAGTATACAGTGATCACTAAGTAATCAGATTTAGCGTACAATGGAATAGACCTGTAGGAGAAAATTCTGTTAAAGTGCCAGATTTTCGAAAAAAAACGATTCTTCGCGGCAGGGGATCGTATTCCAGGGAGCATAGGATTAAGGACTTGCCCGAAACGCTACGCGTACTAGTGGCTGTACAAGAATGTAACAACTCTTGTATATATCTCAAAAAAAAAAAATATATATAACTTATTTACAAATATTCTAAACAAAGCACAGGAACGTAGTATACCATACAAATTGAATAGATCGAATACTAATGACCCAAAGTGGATAACAAAGAATTTGAAGAACCTTATAGGTAAAAAGAGAGCTTGGTACAAAAGGATTAAAAATGGTGAGGTCACTTTAGAACAGGAATTCGTACTACTGGTTAGAAATGTTAAAAAAGATATAAGGAAAGCAAAAAGAAACTATGAAGTTCGCAGGGCAAGCAAAGACAAATCCTAAAGGGTTTTTTCAATTATATCGTACTAAGACTAGGAAAAGGATAGGTCCATTAAAAACTGAGACAGGTCAAATAACAGATAGTGATGAAGAGATGAGTAGTATTTTTAATAAATATTTTGCATCTGTATTTACTAAAGAGGAACTTAACAATATGCCTTCAGCCGAACAAGTCTATGTGGGTGGGGACGAGGACAGGTTGACGAGTTTAGCAGTTACCAGGGAGGATGTTCTTAAACAAATAGTAAAACTCAAACCAAACAAATCCCCAGGGCCGGATGAAGTGTTTGCCAGGGTGCTTAAAGAATGCAAAGAGGAGCTTTGTGACCCACGGTCAACCATATTTAATAAATCAATAGAGTCAGGCAGAGTGCCAGAGTTTTGGAAAGTTGCTAATGTGATACCAGTTTTTAAGAAAGGAGATAGATCACTTGCGTCTAACTATCGACCAATTAGCCTAACGTCTATTGTGGGAAAGTTACTCGAATCTATAATAGCAAATAAAATTCGTCTTCATCTTGAAAAACATAAATTAATAATTGAGTCGCAACATGGTTTTATAAATGGCCAATCATGTTTAACAAATTTGTTATCTTTTTATTCTAGCATTGTTGAGGCAGTTGATAGTGGTAAGGATTGCGATGTTGTGTACCGTGACTTTAGCAAAGCTTTTGATACAGTGCCACATGAAAGACTGATTAAAAAGATAGAGTCTCATGGTATTGGGGGTGCTATATTAAGCTGGATTAGGGCATGACTATACCAAAGGATTGATTGATTGATAAAGATTAAGCCACCCAAGAGGTGGCACGGGCATTAATAGCCCGTCAGTGGTACAATTTTTTTTCCCAGTGTTCTGAGGTTGCATTTAACCATCAAGCTGTTATCGTGGGGGAGGATACTGCTTCACAGTCTTTATGAGGGTGTCCAGCTGCTGGACACCTTTGTTGACCAGGAGAGTGGCTGTGTTGATGGCTTCAGGGTGGCCACTGCATGATTCAGGAACTCTTAAAGCTCTTCTAAGGTCATTGGTTGCTTCACATTCCAGAAGATAGTGAAGTAATGGCTTTTCTGTGACAGTTTGGCAGAAGATGCACTCTCTCTGTCGGGGTTCACCAATCTCCCAGTTGCATCTGTAACCTAGACGTAGTCTATATAGCCTAACTGCTATTTCCCTGTGGATTCCTTTTGGGATATTTAACCTTTCTAATTTGGTTGCCTGAAGATACCATGTTGCAGATGGCGAACCTTCAGCTATTCTCTGGTGCAGGTAGGCTTTGTTGAGATGTGAGAGTTTTTTGGTGATGATGTTTTTTATGTTCTCTAGGCTGGGTTGAATTGATTTATGTATCACTGGATGACGAGTTGCCAATTTAGCAATTTCATCAGCTTTTTCATTTAATGGGATTCCAATATCGGATGGGATCCAGTTTAAAGTTATGTTGAGGCCTTTGCCTTTAGCGACTGCTCCTTGATACAAAATGGTGGTAATTATTTCCACATTATCTTTCCACTGTTTTTGTCCTAGTATTTGAAGTGCATATACCAAAGGAAACAGAGAGTTAGTATAAATGGAGTCAAGTCAGAGTGGGAAAATGTTGTAAGTGGGGTGCCTCAAGGCTCTGTCCTGGGACCTCTGTTGTTTATAATATATATAAATGATTTAGATTCAGGTTTGAGTAGCAACATTTGCAAATTTGCCGATGATACGAAAATCGGTAGGGAAATTAATTCGGAGGAGGACTCACTATCACTTCAAGTTGATCTAGATAGGGTTTTGAAATGGTCGAAGGATTGGCAGATGCAGTTTAATGCTGATAAATGTAAAGTTCTGAGGTTAGGTAATGATGATAGGGTTACAAGATACGAGCTAGATGGTGTTGAGATTGCGAAGTCGAATTGCGAAAGGGATCTGGGAGTTATGATTAGTAAGAATTTAAAACAAAAGGATCAATGCATAAATGTTCGTAATAAGGCAAATCGGACACTTGGATTTATTAATCGCAGCGTTAGTAATAAGACACCTGGTGTGGTTCTCAAGCTATATCTTGCTCTAGTTAGGCCCCATTTAGATTATGCAGTTCAGTTTTGGTCGCCATATTACAGAATGGATATAAATTCACTTGAACGTGTCCAGCGTAGGATGACTAAGTTAATTCCCCAAATTAGAAATCTTTCATATGAAGAAAGATTAACAAAGCTTAAGTTGCATTCACTGGAAAGGCGAAGAGTTAGGGGTCCCTGATCATTTTGCCAATTCCTTTCTCCCACAAACACATACTTTTATTACCTCCTTCTTCCAAATCAATTCCCATACCTCTATCTACTAACAGTTTAAACCCAAACAAACACCTCTAACCACTTCTTCCAACGAGTTCGCAACAGCAACAACCCCAGACCAACAACAACAACAACAACCCCAACAAGTGGGTGAATGGACATAACAAAGGGGATATTAATAGGGTATTAAAAGTATCAACACAAGACAGAACACGAAACAATGGATATAAATTGGATTAGTTTAGATTTAGGAAAGACTTGGGTAAAAACTGGTTCAATAACAGGGTTGTTGATTTGTGGAACCAATTGCTGCGTAACATTGTGGAGGTGGGGTCCCTCGATTGTTTCAAGCATGGGTTAGACATGTATATGAGTGGGATTGGGTGGTTATAAATAGGAGCTTCCTCGTATGGGCCAATAGGCCTTCTGCAGTAGCCTTTGTTCTTATGTTCTTATGTGGGTGAATGGACATAACAATGGGGATATTAATAGGGTATTAAAAGTATCAACACAAGACAGAACACGAAACAATGGGTATAAATTGGATAAGTTTAGATTTAGGAAAGACTTGGGTAAATACTGGTTCAGTAACAGGGTTGTTGATTTGTGGAACCAATTACCGCATAACGTGGTGGAGGTGGGGTCCCTCGATTGTTTCAAGCGCGGGTTGGATATGTATATGAGTGGGATTGGGTGGTTATAGATAGAGGCTGCCCGGTATGGGCCAATAGGCCTTCTGCAGTTTTCTTTGTTCTTATGTTCTTAAGGAAAACCCTGATTTTAAACCTCCGCTGCCTTGCGGACATACTCTTTTTTTGGGAAAGGCTTCAGGTGTTAACCTCGAGGAAAAATCCGGAGTTGGAGCCCCTAAGGCAGTTCTTTGTTGACCGTCGACCTCGTTCTGGCAGCTCCTGCAACGTTGCTGGAACCATGTGTATTGGCATTTGCCATTCTATTGGATAATTTCAGCAACTTGGAGAGGGGGGGACCAGCTGCATGGGTAACAGCTTCTCCTCCATATCTACCTACCCAGGCTTTGCGCCCTGTCAGGCCGCAACTCCATATTCTTCCGAGACTGAAGGATGCCTACTACTAACTCACTACTAACTAAAATAATCAAATAAAAATATTATAATATTAAAGTCGATTAAAAAGATAAATTAAAGTAAATATGTAATAATTCATAAAAGAAAAAGAATTAAAACTGCTAGGATTTTCTCACATGAGGCGCCCGTTAGTAGTTCTAAATACTTGGTCGAGGTGCTTAAGAAGGATTCTAGAAGGAGGGACACCGGGGCGAGGGTTGCTTTGGTGTCGGGCCCTATGTCCAAGGTCCCTGCTGCATCTGCGGCGCCTGCCTCTGGACCTCTGAGGTCTATGGTGCCTCTGTGTTGGTGCCATCCATGTAGAGCTTCACACATATGGAGATTCCTGAGTCTATGAGTTACCCTGCGCTGCAGGCGAATGGACTCATTAGCGAGCGGGAGTTGTTGCCGTGGGTGTTATCCCCCGGAGAAGTTTCCGAAAAAAAGTCCGGAGAAGATTTCGGGTGGCCTTCCATAGGCCTTGCCTGGGCTTCCTGGCTTCTCTGGTGCCCTGTGTGTGATATTTTTGGGTCTTTTGTACTGTGTTTTGGGTTTTTGTGCTATTTTCTTTTGTGACCCTAGGTAGCCCTTCAGGCTCTTGTTTCTGTTTTTCTTCATTTGTATGTGTTGTTTGCGTTATATGCCCAGTGTGTATGTGTTCTTCCGTTATTGTGTTTGCCTTCTGGTGTGCTATGGCTGCTCTGTGTGTGTTTGAGTGTTCCTCTTTCGGGGGCTGTGTACTGTTCTGCCCGGTTCCTGCGTGTTCCTGGGTTTTTCTTCCTGTGCGTGTGGTTCTGCTTGTTGTCCTGGTTTTTGCACGTTCCGGTGCGGTTTCTGTGTGTGTGTGTGTGTGTGTGTGTGTGTGTGTGTGTGTGTGTGTGTGTGTGTGTGTGTGTGTGTGTGTGTGTGTGTGTGTGTGTGTGTGTGTGTGTGTGTGTGTGTGTGTGTGTGTGTGTGTGTGTGTGTGTGTGTGTGTGTGTGTGTGTGTGCGTGTGTGTGTGCCTCCTGTGCAGGGCTCTGGTTTGTTATTCCCGGTTCCTACGCATTCCGGTGCATTTGTTGTTGTTGTTGTGTGTGTGTGTGTTGGTTTCCTGTGTTTCCCCGTAGCCCTTCTGCCTCTTACTGTTTTGTCTATTTTGAGTATTTTCCCTGTACTCAGTACCCTGCTTTACGTGTTTTAAATTTAGTTTTTCTCTTGTGTCCATGTTTGTTTCACTGTATCATGATTTTTTTTGTTTTTTATTATCTGCGAGCTGCTTTGTTGCTCCTGTGTACATTTCCTGTGTATTTCCTGTATAAGGTTTTGGGTGCTTGTTCTGTGTTTCAGTGTATGGTTTGGTGTTCAGTTTCACGTACTGTTTTTATGTTCACGTTAAGTGTCTTTCTGAGTGTGTTGTTCCTGGTGGTGTCTTTTTTCAGTGTTTCCTGCTTTCTGTGTGTTTTGGTACAATTTTCCCATTGTATTTATTGTCTGTATGTTTATAAATAAAAAAATATTGTCTGTTCTTTTATAAATAAAAAATATGTAATATGGCCATTAGACCTGAAATGAACATTTGATAGTTTGCGAACATATGATCACTCCCTCTATAGAAGCTGGAAATTTTATATCAATATACATACCCACATGAGCAGAAGTGTAATATTTTGGTATTTATTACAGGATATAATCCATATTGCGTTAATATAATAGAATATGGTATCTCTCTGAGCCACACCAAGTACCACTTGCGGGATGGGTATAGTGTGCCCCTGTAACCCTTCCACTACCACCTGCAGGATGGGTATAGTGTGCCCCTGTAACCCTTCCACTACAACCACCAGGATGGGTATAGTGTGCCCCTGTAACCCTTCCACTACCACCTGCAGGATGGGTATAGTGTGCCCCTGTAACCCTTCCACTACAACCAGCAGGATGGGTATAGTGTGCCCCTGTAACCCTTCCACTACAACCAGCAGGATGGGTATAGTGTGCCCCTGTAACCCTTCCACTACCACCAGCAGGAGGGTATAGTGTGTCCCTGCAACCCTTCCACTACCACCAGCAGGATGGGTATAGTGTGCCCCTGTAACCCTTCCACTACCACCAGCAGGATGGGTATAGTGTGTCCCTGTAACCCTTCCACTACCACCAGCAGGATGGGTATAGTGTGCCTCTGTAACCCTTCCACTACCACCAGCAGGATGGGTATAGTGTGTCCCTGCAACCCTTCCACTACCACCAGCAGGATGGGTATAGTGTGTCCCTGTAACCCTTCCACTACAACCAGCAGGATGGGTATAGTGTGTCCCTGCAACCCTTCCACTACCACCAGCAGGATGGGTATAGTGTGTCCCTGTAACCCTTCCACTACCACCAGCAGGATGGGTATAGTGTGTCCCTGCAACCCTTCCAGTACCACCAGCAGGATGGGTATAGTGTGTCCCTGCAACCCTTCCACTACCACCAGCAGGATGGGTATAGTGTGCCCCCTGCAATCCTTCCACTACCACCTGTAGGATGGGTATATTGTGCCTCTGTAACCCTTTCAAAACCACCTGCAGGATGGATATATTGTGCCTCTGTAACCCTTCCACTACCACCTGCAGGATGGGTATAGTATGCCTCTGTAACCCTTCCACTACCACCTGCAGGATGGGTATAGTGTGTCTCTGTAACCCTTCCACTACCACCAGCAGGATGGGTATAGTATGTCTCTGTAACCCTTCCACTACCACCTGCAGGAGGGCTATGTGCTACATTACTGATCAAATCTCATAAGGACGACCGCGGCGCAAGTACAAACCCTGACGCCAACTTTACAGCAGTGCTTCTGTGACGCCATGATTGTAAACACGGATATCCTAGCTGAAGAGCGGGCGGGAACCTTGGTTACCTTGCAATGATTTTAGGGCTTAACGCAGCCGCGCTCCGCGGCCCGGTCCTCGACCAGGACTCTCGGAAAACCCAGCAGAGACGAGGCTAAAACTAGGGTGATGTCAGCAGTGTGTACGTCAGGGAAGTCTCAAGAGTGTTTGTGCAGGTCGGATTTCACATTAAAACTTTACTGACAAGGGCGAGTTTATTGGGCAGCGCCACTCGTCCTTTGAGTAAACATACCGCTATTCCAGCATGAACAGCACCTTGATAATAGGATGAAAACCAGCTGGTTATAAATTTTTTTAGTTTAGTTCATTTATGCTATATATACTCGTCCTGTGATGATGCTCATGAATACCAGACTCAGCTGCCTCTCAAGAGGGCCTCTGAGTTCCCAAGACCACGTATCCTGAATGGCCTCCTAGACCACTCAGAAGGTCGACCCAGACCTAATCTTCACTTGACGGTGTAATTAAATAATCAAATAAATAATTAACATAATTATAATTAAAAAGAGATATACAGACACCAAATATCAAATAAAACATATAAACACACCAAATATCAAATAAAACATATATAGACACCAAATATCAAATAAAACAACGAAAACCTTTTGTGAAGCAAGCAAGCAGTGAAGGAAGTTTGATGTTTGAGGAAATCACTGAACAAGCCCAGGTCACCAGATATATATAGAGTCAGCTTCCACCACATCACTGCCTAATGAATTCCATCTGTTATCTACTCTGACACTGAAAAAGATCTTTCTAACGTCCCAGTGGTTCACGTGGGGTACTCAGTTTCCACCTATGTCCCCTTGTTCGCGTACCACCTGTGTTTAAACGTTTATATTTATCTACCCTGTCATTTTCTCTGATATTTTTGTAGGTAGTGATCATGTTTCCCCGAGCTCTCCTGTCTTCCAGCGAAGTGAGGTGTATTTCACGTAGCCTTTCCTCGTATCTCATGCCTCTTAGTTCTGGGACTAGCCTAGTGGCAGTGTGTGTGTGTACTCACCTAGTTGTGCTTGTAGGGATTAAGCTCTGCCTCTTTGGTCCCGCCTCTCAACTGTCAATCAACTGAGCATAGGTTCCGGAATCTATTGGGCTCTATCATATCTACACTTGAAACTGTGCATGGAGTCAGCCTCCACCACATCACTTCCTAAAGCATTCGATTTGTCAACTTTTCTGATAATAAACAAATTCTTTCTAATGTCTCTATGGCTCATTTGGGCACTCAAATTCCACCTGAGTCCCCTAGTGCGTGTGCCCCTTGTATTAAATAATCTGTATTTATCTACGCTATCAATTCCTTTGATAATCTTGAATGTGGTGGTCATGTCCCCCCTAACTCTTCTGTCTTCCAGCGACATTTAATTCCCGTATTCTCTCCTCGTAGTTCATATCCCTCAGTTTGGGTACTAGTCTGGTAGCAAACCTTTGAACCTTCTCCAGTTTAGTCTTATGCTTGATGGGATATGGACTCCATGCTGGAGCCGCATACTAAAGGATTGATCAGACATATGTGATAAACAAGGTTCTGAATGATTCCTTACACAAGTTTCTAAAATTCGTTCTTATGTTGGCCAACCTGGCATATGCCACTGAGGTTATCCTCTTGATGTGGGCTTCGGGGGACAGGTCTGGCGTGATATCAACCCCTAAGACTTTCTCTGATTTTAGAAGAATTCCATCTCCCAAATGATACCTTGTATCTGGCCTCCAGCTACCTACACATGTCTTCGTTACATTACATTTGCTTGGGTTAAACTCTAACAACCATTTGTTGGACCATTCCTTCAGTTTATCCAGGTCTTCTTGGAGCCTCATGCTGTTCTCCTCTGTCTTCATCCTTCTCATAATTTTGGCATCACCAGCAAACATTGGGAGGACTGAGTCTATACCCTCTGAGAAATTATTTACATATATCAGAAACAGGATAGATCCGAGTTCAGAACCCTGTGGGACTCCACTGGTTACTTCACCAATCCAATCTGAGGTCTCACCCCTCACTGTAACTCTCTGCTTCCTATTGCCTAGGTACTCCCTTATCCACTGGAGCACCCTATCAGTTACTCTTGCCTGTTTCTCCAACTTATGCACCAGCTTCTTATGGGGTACTGTGTGTGACGGTGTTCCCCCCCTTATATTCCTCCCACGCCTGCAGTAAGAGTCATGTCCACTTTACCCGAGCGTTCTCTACGTCGCAGGCATCAGTTTGGTATGTGTAGGAGAATGAAGTGTTCTCGAAGTGCCGAGAAATTCATAAAAGAAGAGTATTTTGGCCTGTGGTTTAGGCCCTTTAGGAAGCCAATATGGCGCTGGCTCTTCTGTTTTTCCGCCAAAACTGTGTGACGTCAGTGACACCAGATTGGTCACCGACAGCGACGTGGCACAGGGAGCCAATGAAAACCTCCCGTGGCGAATATGACGTCACGAAGGAAGGGGGGTCCGGTCATCGCGCCGCGCTGGCGCCATGAGTCTAAGACAGCACGTCAAGGAGGTCGGACGTGCGCTGGGGGGGGGGGGGGTCCTGTCAGTTGGACAGTTTACCCCGTCTCCGGAGGACTTACGCATCACCCGTGGTCTGCCATCACCTGTGGGGTCTTCCTTCGTTCATGTGTTGGACCAGAGAAGGAATTGACAGAATATTGAGCCACAAGTGCTCCAGGAACAGGTGTTGTGCAAGAGTGGAGTCTAGGCAGCGACGTATGCGACGGCTGATAGCTCCACAGTGATGACGTAGTTGCTGAGCTAATCCTCTGGAGGGAATCAGTCTGACACGACACGTCAAGGTGGTTGGACGTGCGAAGATTGGTCCTATCAGTTTGACAGTTGTTTCCCGTTCCCGTGGATTTTACACGTCACCCGAAGTCTGCCAGTACTCTGTGAGGTCTTCCTTCGTTCATGTGTTGGACCAGAGAGGGAATCGACGGGATATTGAGCAACAAGTGCTCCAGGACAGGTACTGTGTAAGAAGAAGTGAAGTCTGTACAGTGACGTATACGACGTCTGAGGCAGTTCACCCGTTTGTGACAGCGTAGTGGCTGGACCGAGTCACCGGAAGCAGTGGAAGAGGAAAACTGTTCGGGAATCCGAACGACTGCAGCCGAGACGTAGGCGAGCAGCCGTAGCTGGGAGGAGAAGTCGACGGCCGGGAGACCGACTCCAACCCTACAAGAAGTCGAGGAGGAGCACGGACCTGCAGTGAAAAGGCACGGAGACGACGCGCTTACGGTGGGACGTTGATTGAGTTCCTGGAAGACACGACAGAGTGTGTGTGTGGGGGCGTTCCCTACACGAGGCAGGAGCCAGGACCAGGAGCTACAACTCAACTCTCACCAGAGGATAGGTGGAAGTAGGTGATTCTAGTTTCCCTCCCAATTCCCCTTTAGTCAGCTATATTATTTAGCCAGAGTATTTTGTATGTCGTGAGCAAGGCTCACCTATGTCACAGTAAGGCACCAGTGTGCAGAGTGGGACTATAAAGAGTACTCACGACATTTATGATTATTATTGGTGTGTGTAGGCACCTGGAGTAATTGATGAATTTACTGTGTTGATAATGTCTTTCATGAGACTTTCATATGATCATTTAGTGAGAGAATATATATATAACTATGCCAGTATTTGGAGTTAGGCTATGTGCCCAGTAACTATGTCATTACCATTATTGATGTCTATGACTCATCCATATATATATACATGTCTATGCTCGTGTATTGAATAATCATTCATGTGTGCAGTGATTAATTGTGTTATCGCCCATGAAAGGAATTACTAAGAACTCCAGTGATATATACTTGCATACGTTATCATTAAATGAAGGGCAGTGTGTAATACCATGACAGTGAATTATTGTCACCTTTAATATAGAAATGTTTGATTGAGCCCAAGATCAGTGTAGCGAAGTATTTACGTGCTATTGTTGCAAATATTGTGTGTTCGAACTTCTAGTGATCTTTGAGAACTTAAAGAAACTGGCGCGTCACGCCACAAACAAACAGATAAAGTAACATTCGCGCGGGGGTAGCCGCCCAGCTGATTTTGACATTGACGTGAGGGGGAGCGTTGCTGGCTTGGTGAGTTCATATTATATGTGGGAACGAGCGACTCCCGCCTGAAACAGCTGTTTGCTTATTGATATAATCTTGTGATGTCTTTGAATGAGTTTTAAGTAAAATACAAAGTACATTGGTGTTTATATCATCCCCTCCATGTTTCTTGTGGCTATATAATACCTGACAGCAGATCGTGATAGAAGTAAATACCTGCCTGATATCAGATCTATTGAGTGTGTCCTTGCCACTGTTACCACAATTCAACAAATCCACTGACGTGTTACTGGACACCGAAAACACCAGTTGGGGACCTTGTGGTTAGTAGTAGAGCCCATGACGGGGCGGGCACACAATAGTTGAGTGAACAAGTTGTGTTCCCACTCCTTCTCGATCAGAGGCCGGTTGGGATTGACTGGGATACTCTCCTGGCATACAGTGGCGCCGCGAGGATAGAGTGAAGACCCGCAGGGCTACGGTGAGTGACCTTGAGTATACTGTTACTCGCCCCTTTCCCCTCTCATTGGAGGTGAACCCCGACATTGGCGACCTTGCCAGGATTAAGTACTTATACTGTCGCTCACCGAGAAACCCCGACATGTGTCAAAGGCTTTCCGACAGTCCAAGAAGATGCAGTGTGTCCAGTTTTCTCATTTTTGCTTAATCTTTGTCACCTGATTGTAGAATTCTATTAAACCAGTGAGGTAAGCTTTACCATCCCTGAACCCATGTTGGAGGTGTGTCACAAAGTCCCTTCTCTCCATGATGTGCTACTACGTTCTTTCCCACGATCTTCTCCACCTTGCATGGTATACACGTTAAATACCTTGGCATGTAGTTCAGTGCCTCTTGCCTGTCATCCTTTTTGTATACTGGGACTACATTAGCCGTTTTCTATATTTCTAGTAAGTCCCCCGTCTCCAGTAACCTACTATACACTATGGAGAGTGGCAAGTCAAGTACTTTTGCACATTCTTTCAGTACCCATAGTGAGAGTCTGTCCGGACCAACAGCCTGTCTCACGTCCAGATCCAACAGATGCCTCTTTTCCTCATCTCTGGTAATTTCGAACCCTTCCATGACCTCCTGGTTTACTGCCACCTCTCCTAGCTCAAGGACTTCATTTCGATCTATTGTGAAGACTTCCTGGAATGTCTTGTTGAGTTCTTCACATACCTCTTTGTCATTTTTTGTGTACCTGTCTTCATCCGTTTTAAGTAGTTTCATCACCTGTTTTTACACTGTTGTTTCCCTCCTGATATTGCTGTGGATCAGTTTTGGTTCGATCTTTGCTTTATTTGCTATATAATTTTCGTACTGTCTTTCTACTTCTCTTATCACACTGATATACTCATTTCTGGCTCTCTGGTATCTCTCTCTCTGCTTTCTTCTGTTCCGTTATTTTGGAAGTTCCTCCACATACTTTTGTTCCTTTTCTTTGCTTCTATGCATGCCCTATTAAACCATGGATTCTTCATTTGATTCTCATTTTTTTCTTTTGGTTCAGGATAAACCTGTTTACTGCCTCCTGACACTTTTTGGTGACAGTCCATCATGTCTTGTACGGTCTTAGTTCTGAGTTCTGTGTCACACGGTATTTCTCTTAGAAATTTTCTCATTTCCTCATAATTTATCTTTCGATATGCCAGCCCTTTTTTCTAGTTCTTTTGGGGGGATGATTACTCCTAGCTCAACCAGGTACTCATAGATCAATACAATATGATCACTCATTCCCAAAAGGGCTTCCAACTTAGCTTCCCTTATATCCGACCCATTCAGGATAAACATTAGATCAAGCATAGCTGGTCATCTTCCCCTCTCATTCTTGTCGGTCCCTTGATGTGTTGGCTTAGAAAGATTCTTGTTGCCACGTCCAGCAGCTAAGCTCTCCATATATCTGGTCCTCCATGTGGGTCTCAGTTCGCCCAGTCTATCTTCCTGTGTTTGAAGTCTCCCCAATGATTAGCAGTCTGGATCTGTTCCTGCTAGCAAAAGAAGCTGCCCTCACTATCATGTTAATAGTGGCATGTTGTTTCAACCATATTCCTGTCTAGGTCTTCTGTCATTTGGCGGGGGTTATATATATGACTACTACTATACGTTTTTGTCCCCAATTGTGTTGGTCCCTGTTATGTAGACACTGAAACCTTCACAGCCCTGGATAACCATCTCTTCAAAACTCCAGTCTCTTCTTATCAGCAGAGCTACACCACCTCCTCCTTTTCCTTCCCTCTCTTTCCTAACTATATAGTATTCCTGTGGAAACATTGCATGTGTGTGTGAGTGTGTGTGTGTGTGTGTGTGTGTGTGTGTGTGTGTGTGTGTGTGTGTGTGTGTGTGTGTGTGTGTGTGTGTGTACTCACCTAATTGTGTTTGCGGGGGTTGAGCTCTGGCTCTTTGGTCCCGCCTCTCAACCGTCAATCATAAAGTGTACAGGTTTCTGAGCCTATTGGGCTCTTATCATATCTACACTTGAAACTGTGTATGGAGTCTACCTCCACCACATCACTTCCTAATGCATTCCATTTGTCAACCACTCTGACACTAAAAAAGTTCTTCCTAATATCTCTGTGGCTCATTTGGGCACTCTGTTTCCACCTGTGCCCCCTTGTGCGTGTTCCCCCTTGTGTTAAATAGACTGTCTTTATCTACCCTATCAATTCCCTTGAGAATCTTGAATGTGGTGATCATGTCCCCCCTAACTCTTCTGTCTTCCAGCGAAGTGAGGTTTAATTCCCGTAGCCTCTCCTCGTAGCTCATACCTCTCAGCTCGGGTACTAGTCTGGTGGCAAACCTTTGAACCTTTTCCAGTTTGATCTTATCCTTGACTAGATATGGACTCCATGCTGGGGCTGCATACTCCAGGATTGGCCTGACATATGTGGTATACAAAGTTCTGAATGATTCCTTACACAAGTTTCTGAATGCCGTTCATATGTTAGCCAGTCAGGTATATGCCGCTGATGTTATCCTCTTGATATGGGCTGCAGGGGACAGGTCTGGCGTGATATCAACCCCCAAGTCTTTTTCTCTCTCTGACTCATGAAGAATTTCATCTGCCAAATGATATCTAGTATCTGGCCTCCTGCTCCCTACGCGCGCGTGTGTGTGTGTGTGTGTGTGTGTGTTGGAAATAACCAACAATTTTATACATCTTTGTATTTTATACAACCTTTGTATTAACCAAAGTAGTTACTAAAATTACTAACTTGTAGATTTAATCATTATCATGATTTATTCACTGCCAGATTCTTCCTAGTCAGAATGACGACGTGAGGAACGAAAGGCAGTAACATGAATTCTCTCCACATTTAGTTGGATTTATAACAAGAGTCCAGTTTATCATTTCCTTTACAAAAAATAGTTACTTACTAATAAGTTTAATTTCGTAGTATACTACTAACTACTGGAACTCCCTTATTTAATTAATATCGAACATTCTAGAGGAAATTACTTAGTGTAAATGTACTTTAATTTCCTCGATTGGCTACACAACCATAATAAAGCAATTTATGTTCAAGCACTGTAGTTCTCTTTGGAGAAAATACTGAAATTAATTACCTATTTAGATGGTAAATTTACTTAAGACACGTACGGGATTGTATTATTTTACATTCGGCCTAACGACTGCTAGTCTAAATGTTAACTGTGGCCACATGATAAGAAACAGATTGTTACGGCCCTCTCGGGGCGCAACTGGGTTCTTACTCTGATGTCGTTAGAGGAAGGGTATCCGGCCCCAAGCCAGTAGTGGCTTTCAAGGGATGTGATCAGTAACGCAAGTAAACTAAAAGAGGAAGGGAAAGAAAGGCAAAAACTTAAGATTATAATTAATACCTTCACCAATAAATAATATATAAAAGTTACACAGGGGGAGGGGTATTATTTACACAGTAGTCTTCTTCTGAAGAGCCTGGATCATCTTGGTGCCAAGTTCTCGGTGCTCTCGTGGCCTCTTGACGAATCCTTCAAAAGCTGAGTCTACCCCGGCCACAGGCCAGCCAAAACACAGTTCCACTGGGGGCACCGCCGTGGTGGCCGTCAACCACAAGTCCAGCAAACTGCTGGCAGGTTCCGGATCAGCAACGCTGTTCAGGCCACTCCACGAGCGATACTAGGGTAGCGCCCTAGTCAGGAGCCTCGTGTGATACCACAGATCACTCTCCTGTCCACAATACCCCAGTGGTCAATCGTCTCCAGCAGTCGGTCCCGGGTACGACAATCCTTCAACTGCCACTTCACTGGCAGGGTAACACCACAGTGTTCCTCCGGGAGGCGACTCACAGCTGCTGCAGCAAAGCACAAGGTATGGGGATGGCTGCCTTGGGTAGACTGACTCAACTTCCATCACAGCAGTCCCAGGTCGACTCTGTAAGCAGACACGTCATCAATAACAGGGACACACTAAAGCACCTCACTTACAGGCTCAGACACAAACGCCCGACGTATCCACTCCATAGATGGCGTTGTCGTCTGAGCACCACCTCACCAGAGGTCAGCAGCGGCGGTGTTGTGAGCTGAACAGGACTGGAAACTGGCCCTTGTGGCCGGTACACTTCGTCCTCACCAGGTGTCGTCGTCCATTTGGTGGGGGTTTCGGGAGCTGACCCACAGATGGCGCAGTCGTCACTGCTCCGTGCTCGGACGCTGGATTCGGGTCCGTAACACCTCCCCACCAAAAAGAATTTGGTTTGGGTTTCTATAAAGAAAAACACAAACCAAATTAGTACGGTGACACAACTCCAAATGGACTCACTTATACTGTAAACTGGAACGGCGAGGCTGTCTCGTCCACAGAACTGTCCTACTGGGCAATTCCGGCACAACGGGAACTTGCAGATAGAAGGCAATGACCTGCCTGACGTAATCTTCCACCTCTCCACTGCGAGGGGGGGCATCTTCTCACATCTCTCGAGTAAGGATTGGTATTGACACGATCTGGGGCGACTCGACACTTCCCTGTGTCGTGACATCGATGATGGCTGATCACAGACGGCATTCCTAGTACCGGTCCGGTAGTCCTTCAGGGAGACGGGAACCTGGAATACAGGGGTCGGATCATTTAGAGTCACAGCGATAGTTAAATCAGTACTCACAGCAGACTCCTCTACTGGGCTCACACCTAGTTCCAACGGGGCTGTTCGTACCTCAAAGATGGCATTCGCTCTGCCACCGCCAGGTCGACCAACGTTCCGCATAACGCTGCATTGAGGCTCAGCTATCACACGGGGGGTGTCAACCTGTCGGAAACAGTCACTCATATTATCGTATCGCGTACCTCCTGTATCTACCATCATCTTCCAGGTCCCTTCTTCGACTGCAACACTCACTGTGCACGTCTCCAATCCCTGGGACCTCTTCTCGATGTTCAAGGGAGCCACCATCCGTTGGGTCGTCCACTGGTCCTTACTGAGAACACACACAAGAAACAAAAATACCGCTAAGAAACATTTGGTCATCTGAGGGGTAAGCTTCTTGAGCCTGTCACGTCCATAGCCGGCAATATCCACTAGCCTGGTTTGGACCAAAGAGGGCACTAGACCTTTCGAACACACCTCACATACCTCTGACGTCTGGGGAATCTCTGGCCGGTTCAATGAACGCTGTACCTTGCCATACCGCAAGTACACATCCGCCTTCGCTCCAGACTCGTTGTTATCCATGGGTGCTTGCACACAAGACCTCTCTTCATGCTCAGTTACCTCTGCCATCGTAACCGCATGTTCCTCGTCGGGAGAAGAATCAGGAGACTGTTAGAATACTGTCGATCTGCGGGTGAGAGGACAAATTAAACATGTTTAAATCCGGGTCTGTCTTTACCCTGATATTACCATTGCCTGTTGTTACCTCAGACCTTGCTGTTCCGGTAGACTCGTTCGCGACCTTGGGAAGATTGATGCTCCAATCTGTCACCAAGTCGTTGGCTAGTACCACGTCAATCCCTGCTATAGGGAGGGTATCGACTACTGCCAACGCACATGTGCCGCTGAAGTAAGGCGAGTCGAGATATACCAGCACTAAGGGGGCGATATACTGCGTCCTAGGAAACCCAACCAGGATAACCCTTTGTCTCCCATCCACACTCATTCCCTCGGGTAACGAGTTTCTCACGATCAGTGACTGGGCTGCTCCACTATCTCTGAGCACTTCAACAGATCTACCAGTGTGATCACTCGTTACATACCCGCTTGAAGTGTGAGGGGCGAACAAACTTGGTCCTTCCTGCGTCGTCGTCGACTGGCTTCCTGCTGGTGGTGTAACACAGCTCATCATCATCACCTCCCTACGTGCGCCGCCACCTCTTCTGCCTCGGCACATAGCAGCTACATGCCCTTTCTGCCCACAAGTCCAGCACACCACATTCCTCCTTGGACTCCGGTGTTTCGGACTGCTAGGACTGGTCCTTCGAGGGCTACTTGGGGGCGTCTTCTTAGCGCTTCGTGGGACGGGGGTCTCTTCTTCGTCATGAAGTTTGTCAAACCGGCGCTGGTAATTCCTCGGGACGTACTTAGCAGACGGCCTATGAGTCAGGATGTATTCCTCAGCCATGGTGGCTGCCGTACTCAAGGTCTCTACCTGCTGTTCCTCTAAGTACGTCTTCAGGTCTCCAGACAAACAATCCTTGAAGTCCTCCAGCAGTATGAGCTGCTCGAGGTCTTCTTTGGTCTCCACCTTCCGAGAGGCACACCATTCCTGAAAAAGTCGCTCCTTGATGGTGGCGAATTCGGTGAAAGTGTGCTCTGAGGTCTTCTTCAGGTTTCTGAACTTCTGCCTGTAAGCCTCAGGTACCAATTGGTACGCCATGAGCACGACCTTCTTCACCTTGTCATAATCGCCGGAGTCGTCAAGGGATAACGTGGAGTAGGCGATTTGGGCCTTCCCAGTCAAGACTGACTGTATCATGATGGCACAATTCTCCCTTGGCCACTCCAAAGAGGCAGCGACTTTCTCGAAGGCTGCGAAGAACTTTGAAACTTCCTTCTCGTTGAATTTGGGGACCATTTTGATGTTCCTTACCGGATCGAAACTGCTGGTTTTCGTCGTTGGCCTCCGACCACCTAACCGTAATACTTCTAGTTCATGTTGTCGCTCTTTTCTTTTTCTTCTCTCTCTCGCTGTTTTTCTCGTTCTTCTCTTTCTCTCTCTGCTTTCCTTTCTTCTAATTCTAAACGCCTCATCTCTATTTCTTTATCTTGTCTCTCTCTTTCCATTTCTAATTTCTTCCATTCTATCTCACGATTTATCTCTAAAGCGCGCATTTTGGCTGTAAGCAAGCTAATATTCAGCTCACCTGCATCACTGTCAATGTCACTGCCTTTATCTTCCTTTTCAGTGGAAGCAACTTCTTCACTTTCCTTAGTACCTAGTGCCTCACTTTCTTGTTTTTCTTCGGCCTTCAAATGCCGGTGAACCTTGGATAAGATCTCTACACGGGAATCACTGGCACGGATTTTTATCTCTAGGTAGGCACTGACTAGCACAAGTTCCGGTTTGCTCAGATATTTTAATCTGGCAAGACAATCCTCTCTGTTCAGAAAAGCCTGAACATCGTCCAGATCATCGATGGTAGCTTTTTCTGCCATTGTCACAGATGGAACACTTAGCACTTAACACACCGCTCAACTTTAGCACTTAATGCACCGAGCACTGTTCTACGTTAATATTGCACTTTATCGCACCAAACACTGTACTTGCCAATATTGCACGTAATTGCTTCGGGCACCGCACTACGCAATATCGCACTGAATCACAGCGAACACTTCGCTCTACAATATTGCACTGAATCACTGAGCACCGCACTACACAATATTGCACTTAATCGCTTAATCACAGCGAGCACCGCACTGCACAATATCGCACTTAGTCACTCCGAGCACCGCACAGGACGTATAACGTCCCAATCGTCACACACAGGGGGAGTTATTTACAAGGATTACGCCACTTAACCACCCCTGTCAAACATACTTAACAAGGGGACAGATCCCGCTGGGGATGCCAATTATGTTACGGCCCTCTCGGGTCGCAACTGGGTTCTTACTCTGATGTCGTTAGAGGAAGGGTATCCGGCCCCAAGCCAGTAGTGGCTTTCAAGGGATGTGATCAGTAACGCAAGTAAACTAAAAGGGGAAGGGAAAGAAAGGCAAAAACTTAAGATTATAATTAATACCTTCACCAATAAATAATATATAAAAGTTACACAGGGGGAGGGGTATTAACACTGCACAGGGGAATTATTTACACTGTAGTCTTCTTCTGAAGAGCCTGGATCATCTTGGTGCCAAGTTCTCGGTGCTCTCGTGGCCTCTCGACGAATCCTTCAAAAGCTGAGTCTACCCCGGCAACAGGCCAGCTAAAACACAGTTCCACTGGGGGCACCGCCGTGGAGGCCGTCAACCACAAGTCCAGCAAACTGCTGGCAGGTTCCGGATCAGCAACGCTGTTCAGGCCACTCCACGAGCGATACTAGGGTAGCGCCCTAGTCAGGAGCCTCGTGTGATACCACAGATCACTCTCCTGTCCACAATACCCCAGTGGTCAATCGTCTCCAGCAGTCGGTCCCGGGTACGACAATCCTTCAACTGCCACTTCACTGGCAGGGTAACACCACAGTGTTCCTCCGGGAGGCGACTCACAGCTGCTGCAGCAAAGCACAAGGTATGGGGACGGCTGCCTTGGGTAGACTGACTCAACTTCCATCACAGCAGTCCCAGGTCGACTCTGTAAGCAGACACGTCATCAATAACAGGGACACACTAAAGCACCTCACTTACAGGCTCAGACACAAACGCCCGACGTATCCACTCCATAGATGGCGTTGTCGTCTGAGCACCACCTCACCAAAGGTCAGCAGCGGCGGTGTTGTGAGCTGAACAGGACTGGAAACTGGCCCTTGTGGCCGGTACACTTCGTCCTCACCAGGTGTCGTCGTCCATTTGGTGGGGGTTTCGGGAGCTGACCCACAGATGGCGCGGTCGTCACTGCTCCGTGCTCGGACGCTGGATTCGGGTCCGTAACACAGATAAATCTAGCTGCCGAGCCGCGTGTCCGTTGATGTGGAGACTTGAGCAATTCTTCGTCCTCCAGCTGCTGCTTGAAAGGCGTTAACTCTGGAATTGCAGATATGCTAGTCTGGGACACGGCTATTGTCCCAAATAACGTGACACTGCTCAATTGATCGTGGAGCGAAACAATTAGGTAAAACGTAGCTCTGCTACACACTGTCAATGGCGTCCGAGTCGTGCTCTCTCGTTCTACTGACGCTCTCCCGTCTTCCTCCTCTTCCTTATTGCGCATGCGCGGCTCTCGATAGACATCTCTAACGTAAATGTATATATATATATCGCAATTGACTAAGAAAGGGAGAGGTAGTGACGAGTATTAATATCACATTAAATTCTTCTGTGATAAAAAAGAATTTCTCGTAACATAAAATGATTGAATAAGGTTGTGTAGCCAATCAAACAGATTTCAATAAATCATCTCTGTAATGGAAATCTGGAAATGTAGGTACATACACAGTGAACCCTATAAACCCTGTAGTGAGCACCACTCTTACGACTTCTCCTACAGTGAAAAAGTGTTTGTTCTGCAATAATGAACATCTTACTTATAAGTGTAGTACTTATCCAGGCCATAACACCCGAATTCATCGTTTGCAAGAATTACACAGATGCACAAGGTGCACGGGTCCTCATGACCCCAATAGCTGTACTGTTTCCTTACGTAGGTGCAATATGTGCCACAGGGGTAGACACCATTATTCCTTGTGTGGTAGTGATCAATCAAGATCAACCAGTCCTCATAAGAAGATTACAAATTCTACTTCTGTACAGTATTGCAAGGTGCATCAAGACATAAGTGTACTTGCAACAGAGTCGAATAACACAACTACGTTACCAACAGCTCAATTAAAATTAATCAATAAGAGATCTAAAATTTCCACTCGTGGTCTCTTTGACCAAGGTTCACAGAAAACCTTTATTTCTCAACAGTTAGTTGATCAGTTGAAACTGAAGCCTATTGCTCGAGTGAATTTGAATATCTCTGGATTCCTAACCAATAGTGGACCTCGTGACTACCAGGTTGTTAAAGTCTTGGTACGTTTATGAGACTGCACCAGCCCAATACAAGCCATAGTCGTTGACAAGATCCCCTCAGATTTACATGTTACAGGTCTTGCTCAAACAGTCAAATTTCTAAAACGCAGCGGTATTAGGCTAGCGGATCATAAAATAAATACAGACTGTCTCAACGATGTAGATATTCTTATTGGAGCTGACTTTTACTATAGATTTATTACTGGATGCACCAGGCAACGAGGTGTAAACTTGTTGCTGTCAGCTGGGGGTAAACTACTCACAGGACTGGTGTTGATCCAACAACATTCTAAATCTACTAGTAATCAACCAACTAATTCAATAGTGGCGTGACTAGGCCTAGAGCAGTCACCACTACAAGACAGAGACGAAACCGAGGATAATGAGTCCAATCCCCCTGTTCACAAATTATGGGATTTGGATACCTTAGGCATAGTCCATGATCAACCCAGTCCAGATGACACATGGACGTATCAACAATATCTTGATTCTGTGATTTTCCAAGATAATCAATATTGGGTGAGACTCCCATGGAAGCTGAACCACCCACAGCTTCCAGTAAATTATTTCATGGCCTCAACCCAATTAAATTCTCAATTAGCTAGGCTTCGGAAGCAACCAGATAAATTGCAACTGTATCATACAGCAACAACTTGCTAACAAATTTATAGAAGTTGTTGAAGAAGACAACCATAAGACAGGTCATTATTTGCCACATCATGCTGTCCTGAAAGATTCAGTTACAACACCAATCAGGATTGTATTTAATTGTAGTGCCAAATTAAAGGCAGGCAGCGTGTCACTAAATGATTGTCTACAAACTGGACCTAGCCTAACCCAAAGATTACAAGATGTCTTATTACGATTTCGCTCTGGTGTTTTCGCCTATACGGCCGACATTAGTAAGGCATTTTTAAGAGTAGGCTTACAAGAGATGGATCGTGATTTTACTAAATTT
This sequence comes from Procambarus clarkii, assembly GCF_040958095.1. NCBI lineage: Eukaryota > Metazoa > Arthropoda > Malacostraca > Decapoda > Cambaridae > Procambarus > Procambarus clarkii. The sequence continues at coordinate 13,046,139 of NC_091229.1, forward strand.
CTCTAGGTGAAAGATCCACAGGATCCTAACAGCGAAATCATTACTTATAGATTTGCCTCAGTACTGTTTGGAGCGACATCTTCCCCATTCTTACTCCAGGCTACTCTGGATACACATCTTAAGAAGTCTAGTAGGCCCTACAAGACTGAGATTAGCAACAATTTATACGTTGACAATTTTCAAGGAACCACTAATGATGAGAAAAAACTTGTGGAAATCTACCATGAGGCTAATCGTGAACTGTTGGGAGCTAACATGTCCCTACAGTCTTGGGCCTCCAATAATATAAAACTCAACCAAATAATCGAGGAAGAATTCCCTGACTATAAGGTACCTCACAAATTGAACGTCTTAGGTGTGGAGTGGAATACTTCCACAGACAAATTGAATATCAAGCCGGTGGATTTCAATCATTCACCTCTAACCATGAGAAAACTACTCTCCCATGTCAGCAAACCATTTGACCCTTTAGGCCTACTCAGTAATATTCTAATTAAGGGTAACTCCTTATGCAGGAGTGCTGGCAAAGGAATTTGAGGTGGGATGAAACGTTGCCGGAGGATCTTCAAGAAAAATGGCAGCAGTTGATTCCTGATTACAACAAACTTAGTATTCTACAGTTTCCCCGAAATACCTTAGGACTAAATTTACCCACAAATTTACATGTATTCTGCAATGCTTCAGGCAAAGCGTATGGCTCAGTAGCCTATCTAGTTAATACTCAACAATCATTTTTGCTTACATCTAAGGCATGGGTAGCCCCGATTAAAAGGTCACTACCCCAAATGGAATTAACTGCCTTATTAGTAGGTGTAAGACTGGCTCATTGCCTGATCAAAACCCTCAGTAATGTTCACCTTGGTGAAGTAGTAGTGTGGTCAGACAATGAGGCAGTATTGCAGTGGGTAAAAAACGACAACAACAAAACTCCCTATGTCAGCAATCGAGTAAGGGAAATTCGAGAATTGTCTGCTGGTTATAAATTAAGACATGTCCCAACTAAGGACAATCCAGCTGACTATTTATCCAGAGGTTTGACTTTAAAGCAATTAGTTTAAACCGAGATGTGGTTTAATGGACCCCAATGGCTAGTTAGTGGTCAGTGGCCCCAACAGAAGCCGCAAGTCATTGTGACCAATATCACTAACCCTGTTGTGGAACCAGAACCCCCTCGAACTTTAGCCATCAATCCTCATCGTTATTCCAATTTAAGTAAATTACTAAGAGTTACAGAAATGGTATTTGATTTCATCAACAAGATGGGAATCAAGTATCGATTTCCTAGTTCCAACAAATATTGGGTCAAACAAGCTCAACAAGAGACTTATGGGAAGGAATATGAACATCTCCCAGAAAGGTTGAGTAAGTCTCTGGGCATATGGCTTGACTCAGACAACTATAACATTTTGAGATGCGGCGGACGTCTGCTTCACGCAGAAATAAATTTAGATACGAAGAATCCTATACTTCTTCCACGTCACCACATCATTACTAAACTCATAGTTTTACATTACCATGAGCATAATACATTGCACGGTGGAGTGTTAGATACTCTTACTGAAATCAGACAACGTTTTTGGCTTCCCCAAGGTTGCCAAGCTGTCAAATCTTTAAAGTCTTGTGTAATCTGCAAGAGATATGATGCTCTAGTGTGTCCTTATCCAGGTCCACCGCCCCTACCTAAGGAGCGAGTCGTCCACCTTCGTCCCTTTGAAACCACAGGTGTCGACTATACAGGAGCACTAATTTTAACAGGCACACCGGACAAGATTCCAGTGAAAGCCTACATTTGCCTTTTCACGTGTGCTACCACACGCGGAGTACATTTAAAAGTCACTTCTGACATGAGTGCAGAAGCCTTTCTGCAAGCCTTTCGCAGATTTGCTGCACGAAGATCTTGCCCAAAATTAATGATCTCAGATAATGGATCTAACTTCGTGGCAGGTGAAGCTTGCTTACAAGAAATATGGAACCATCCAGAAGTACATTCTGTGCTCAAACAGACAATGCTATTGGAAATTTATTCCTCCAAGAGCAGCATGGCACGGCGGTTTTTACGAAAGAATGGTGGGAACTGTTAAGAAATGCCTAAGAAAAACCTTACACAGGCAGAAAATTAATCTCACCGAGTTACAGACCCTTGTCGTGGGAATTGAAGCACGAGTCAACAACAGACCTCTAACCTACTTAACAGAAGATTTCTCCCAAAGAGAACCCCTAAGCCCCGCTCATTTGATTCATGGTGGTCTCCTGAGCCCTCTAATATCTCTAGGAGACGAGGATCCAGCTGACCCTTCGTGTGTCAAAGCAAATGACTTGGTGGAGAGTTATAAACACCTTTCAAGAGTAATAGAGAAATGGAATGAGGTCTGGACACGTGAATATTTAACTGCTTTAAGAGAATATCATTATGGAGCTGCAAGCCCATACAATAAAGTTCAACTTAAACCAGGTGATCTTGTCCTAGTAGACAGTGATGGACCCAGGTCAGATTGGCTTATAGGTAAAATTGTTGACATCCATCCTGACCGCCATGGTGTATTACGAATTGTTAAAGTTCAGTGTCGAGGCACTACTACCTTGAAAACACTAGAAAAATTAGTACCTTTAGAGTATAACCCAAGTTTCAGAGAACAATGATTCTACTCAACCGAGCACAAGACCATCAAGAGTCGGTGCTCAGAACTGCAAACAGAAACTTAAGGGGGCATATCATTTAAATAAAAGTTGTTCAATTTGCTTATAAATTTATTTATGAAATGGTTATAGAAAGGGCTGCAACTGGTCCAAGTTTCACTATCACACCCTAAACAGAAAAGGAGAAAAAAAATACACAACGTATTATGCAACGAATGTTCAACATTCTCAAATAATCTCAGGGAACACATGTGTCAACTAAAATGTCTACTATGTGCTGTAGAAGCACAAACTCTTGTAATAATTGTAATATGTATGTGCAATATATTTATATTTAATTTTTTTTTCTTTTTTTTTTCTTTTTTTTTTGCCAATTTTTTTTCTCGTTTGTTATCAAGGGATTTGCATGAAACTTGCACACCTTGCTCAATGGATGCCTATCTGCAAGGGTGCCAATTATGAACGAAATCTGTCGAAGTCAAGCTCAGCTACAGGTGGCCGAACTTGGATCTTTATTTTACTCTGGAAAGTAATTTACACCTTCAAAGTACTTCAGAGCTTTCATTTATTAATAGATTTACATGCAAATTTCACCTTATATGTAGCGTTTGTGCTTCTACAACATGGCGTAGACATTTTAGTCCAAAGTCTATTTGTTGATTTTATAAAAATTTATAAATATCATATATTGCATATATTTTAGAAGGGTAACTTTGAATAATTATATTATTGCACTAAACACTTTTTTCATAAAACTGATCACTAGAATCCTTTATTATGTGCTAAATCTAATATCTGAGTGTTATAGAAATGATTTTAGTTGACACATGTGTTCCCTGAAACTATTTGAAAATTCGTTGCATAATTCATTGTGTATTTTTTTTCTCCTTTTCTGTTTAGGGTGTGATGGTGAAACTTGGACCAGCTACAGCCCTTTCTATAACCATTTCATAAATAAATTTATAAGCAAATTGACCACTTGTAATTTTTAGTTGATATGCCCCCTTAAACAATATTTTGATTCTATTCAAGAGTAGATAACTTATCATTTAAACTTGAGGTGACCACGCTGATGTAGTGATGAGTTGATGTCCAGTAATTAATTACGAGTCATTGTGACCCTAGACAGTAGCCTCACTGTATTGATGAGGTCTCCTTAATTTTAAATGAACCTATTATACATAATTTATATTTTGTTAATATCCTTCTGTTTCTTACAAAGGAGTTATTCAATAATTTTAACGTTCATTTACGTCCCCATGTTGACTTAGTTATTTACCACAGATTCCGGACATTCGTTAGGTACGTACTAACCTACTAACCCATGAATAAAACTTCAGGATAGAGAAACAGGTGTACGTTAGTACTAATACCTGAACTACTACCCGAGTTTTCTCTCCCCGGAGTTATGTTGGAAATAACCAACAATTTTATACATCTTTGTATTTTATACAACCTTTGTATTAACCAAAGTAGTTACTAAAATTACTAACTTGTAGATTTAATCATTATCATGATTTATTCACTGCCAAATTCTTCCTAGTCAGAGTGACGACGTGAGGAACGACAGGCAGTAACATGAATTCTCTCCACATTTAGTTGGATTTATAACAAGAGTCCAGTTTATCATTTCCTTTACTAAAAATAGTTACTTACTAATAAGTTTAATTTCGTAGTATACTACTAACTACTGGAACTCCCTTATTTAATTAATATCGAACATTCTAGAGGAAATTACTTAAGTGTAAATGATTTTACTTTAATTTCCTCGATTGGCTACACAACCTTAATAAATCATTTTATGTTACGAGAAATTCTATTTTATCACAGAAGAATTTAATGTGATATTAATACTCGTCACTACCTCTTCCTTCCTTAGTCAATTGCGATATATACATTTACGTTCGAGATGTCTATCGAGAGCCGCGCATGCGCAATAAGGAGGAGGAGGAAGACGGGAGAGCGTCAATAGAACGAGAGAGCACGACTCGGACGCCATTGACAGCGTGTAGCAGAGCTACGTTTTACCTAATTGTTTCGCTCCCACGATCAGTTGAGCGGTGCCACGTTATTTGACACAATAGCCGTGTCCCAGACTAGCATATCTGCAATTCCAGAGTTAACGCCTTTCAAGCAGCAGCTGGAGGACGAAGAATTGCTCAAGTCTCCACATCAACGGACACGCGGCTCGGCAGCTAGGTTTATCTGTTTCTTATCATGTGGTCACAGTTAACATTTAGACTAGCAGTCGTTAGGCCGAATGTAAAATAATACAATCCCGTACGTGTCTTAAGTAAATTTACTATCTAAATAGATAATTAATTTCAGTATTTTCTCCAAAGAGAACTACAGTGCTTGAACATAAATTGCTCAGATATTAGCTGATAATTTCTATTGTTATCCTCATGATTTAGGATTTATTTGTAGTTACTTATTATGTAGAAGATTTCTACAATGTAATTGCTTTTCAGTACCAAGGCGACGTCAACCGAGGTGTTAGGCTTCCCACCGTTCCGTGCAACAATTTGCCCTATGCAACACGTCGTCGGTGGAGCGTAGCAACTGATTACACACACCTCACTAGATTTATACCTAAGCTGTCCCTTTTTTATCTGTAGCAATAACTGTAGTTATAGTAGTGATCTCTCAAAGAGATCAACTATACTAACCCATTGATTTACTGATGTTATTCAACAGTATATTGAGGTGCATTTACCTATAATTAATATTCTATAGTCAACCTTATTTATTTTCATATTTGATTTACTCTGGTGAAGAACCAGCAACAGAATAATGCTAGGGATGTATTCATCTTTTAGCATGTAATCCCCCAATTTTGTGTAAGTTAATTTGACTCCATTTATATAAGAATTACAGTCTTACTAAGATCCATAGGACACTAGTTCTAGGGATCAGTTTTCTATTGCTTTATTTTGTTTTCCACTTTTTCTCAAAAAGTGGTGGTCCTTCATAGCTATCGAAGTATATATTTAATTATTTGTTATTGGAGTCAGGTTTTCCCCCACAGTGTGTGTGTGTGTGTGTACTCATCTAATTGTACTCAATTGTGCTTGCGGAGATTGAGCTTTGGCTCTTTGGTCCCGCCTCTCAACTGTCAATCAACTGGTGTACAGATTCCTGAGCCTACTGGGCTCTATCATATCTACATTGGAAACTGTGTATGGAGTCAGCCTCCACCACATCACTGAGTAGTGCATTCCATTTATTAACTACTTTGACACTGAAAAAAATCTTTCTAATGTCTCTGTGGCTCATCTGGGTACTAAGTTTCCACCTGTGTCCCCTTGTTCGTGTCCCACCCGTGCTGAAGAGTTTGTCTTTGTCCACCCAGTCAATTCCTCTGAGAATTTTGTAGGTGGGTATCATGTCTCCCTTTACTCTTCTGTTTTCCAGGGATGTGAGGTTCAGCTCCTTTAGCCTTTCCTCGTAGCTCATACCTCTCAGTTCCGGGACGAGCCTGCTGGCATACCGATGAATCTTCTCTAAATTTGTCTCGTGTTCAGTCAACTTTGACCGAACTCTGAAGATGACTATCTTTGTCTTGTGTTAGGTTCGGTTCGGTCTTTGTATTGCGTCTTGTGTGTGTGTGTGTGTACTCACCTAGTTGTGCTTGTGGGGGTTGAGCTCTGGCTCTTTGGTCCCGCCTCTCAACCGTCAATCAACAGGTGTACAGGTTCCTGAGCCTATTGGGCTCTATCATATCTACACTTGAAACTGTGTATGGAGTCAGCCTCCACCACATCACTTCCTGATGCATTCCATTTGTCAACCACTCTGACACTAAAAAAGGTCTTTCTAATATCTCTGTGGCTCATTTGGGCACTCAGTTTCCACCTGTGTCCCCTAGTGCGTGTGCCCCTTGTGTTAAATAGCCTGTCTTTATCAACCCTGTCGATTCCTTTGAGAATCTTGAATGTTGTGATCATGTCCCCCCTAACTCTTCTGTCTTCCAACGAAGTGAGGTTCAATTTCCGTAGTCTCTCCTCGTAGCTCATACCTTTCAGCTCGGGTACTAGTCTGGTGGCAAACCTTTGAACCTTTTCCAGTTTAGTCTTATGCTTGACTAGATATGGACTCCATGCTGGAGCCGCATATTCCATGATTGGTCTGACATATGTGGTATATAATGTTCTGAAAGATTCCTTACACAAGTTCCTAAAGGCCGTTCTTATGTTAGCCAACCTGGCATATGCTGCTGATGTTATCCTCTTGATATGAGCTTCAGGGGACAGGTCTGGTGTGATATCAACCCCCCAGGTCTTTCTCTCTCTCTGACTCCTGAAGTATTTCATCTCCCAAGTGATACCTTGTATCTGGTCTCCTGCTTCCTACACCTATCTTCATTACATAACATTTGCTTGGGTTAAATTCTAAAATCCATTTGTTCGACCATTCCTGCAGCTTGTCCAGGTCTTCTTGAAGCCTCAAGCTGTCCTCTTCTGTCTTAATCCTTCTCATAATTTTGGCGTCGTCAGCAAACATTGAGAGGAATGAGTCTATAAACTCTGGGAGATCATTTACGTATATCAGAAACAGGATAGGTCCAAGCACAGAGCCCTGTGGGACTCCACTGGTGACTTCACGCCATTCTGAGGTCTCACTCCTCACAATAACTCTCTGCTTCCTATTGCTTAGGTACTCCCTTATCCACTGGAGCGCCCTACCAGTTACTTCTGCCTGTTTCTCCAGCTTATGCATCAACCTTTTATGGGGTACTGTCAAAGGCTTTCCGACAGTCCAAACAAATGCAGTCCGCCCATCTATCTCTTTCTTGCTTAATCTTTGTCACCTGATCATAGAATTCTATCAAGCCTGTAAGGCAAGATTTACCCTCCCTGAACCCATGTTGATGGGTTGTCACGAAGTCTCTTCTCTCCAGATGTGTTACTAGGTTTTTTCTCACAATCTTCTCCATCACCTTGCATGGTATACAAGTTAAGGACACTGGCCTGTAGTTCAGTGCCTCTTGTCTGTCACCCTTTTTAAATATTGGTACTACATTAGCAGTGTTCCATACTTCTGGTAGGTCTCCCGTTTCCAGTGACCTACTATACACTATGGAGAGTGGCAAGCAAAGTGCTCCTGCACACTCTTTCAATACCCATGGTGAGATTCCATCCGGCCCAACAGCTTTTCTCACATCCAGCTCCAATAGGTGCTTCTTGACCTCATCTCTTGTAATTTCGAACCTTTCCAAGATCACCTGGTTTGCTGCCACCTCTCCTAGCGCCGTGACTTCTCCCTGTTCTATTGTAAAGACCTCCTGGAACCTTTTGTTGAGTTCTTCACACACCTCTTTGTCATTCTCTGTGTACCTGTCCTCGCCCACCCTAAGTTTCATCACCTGTTCCTTCACTGTTGTCTTCCTCCTGATGTGACTGTGTAGTAGCTTTGGTTCTGTCTTGGCTTTATTAGCTATATCATTTTCATACCTTTTTTCAGCTGCTCTTCTCACACTAACATACTCGTTCCTGGTTCTCTGGTATCTCTCTCTACTTTCTGGTGTTCTGTTATTACGGAAGTTCCTCCATGCCCTTTTGTTCAGCTCCTTTGCTTTCATACATTCCCTATTAAACCACGGATTCTTCCTTTGCTTCTCTGTTTTTTACTGTTGGGCTGGGACAAACCTGCTTACAGCCTCCTGACATTTTTGGGTGACATAGTCCATCATGTCTTGTACGAACTTGGTTCCGAGTTCTGTGTCCCAATGTATATCCCATAGGAATATGTGTGTGTGTGTGTGTGTGTGTGTGTGTACTCACCTAGTTGTACTCACCTAGTTGTGTTTGCCGGGGTTGAGCTCTGGCTCTTTGGTCCCGCCTCTCAACCGTCAATCAACAGGTGTACAGATTCCTGAGCCTATCGGGCTCTATCATATCTACACTTGAAACTGTGTATGGAGTCAGCCTCCACCACATCACTTCCTAATTCATTCCATTTGTCAACCACTCTGACACTAAAAAAGGTCTTTCTAATATCTCTGTGGCTCATTTGGGCACTCAGTTTCCACCTGTGTTCCCTTGTGCGTATTCCCCTTGTGTTAAATAGACTGTCTTTATCTACCCTATCAATTCCCTTCAGAATCTTGAATGTGGTGATCATGTCCCCCCTAACTCTTCTGTCTTCCAGCGAAGTGAGGTTTAATTCCCGTAGTCTCTCCTCGTAGCTCATACCTCTCAGCTCGGGTACTAGTCTGGTGGCAAACCTTTGAACCTTTTCCAGTTTAGTCTTATCCTTGACTAGATATGGACTCCATGCTGGGGCTGCATACTCCAGGATTGGCCTGACATACGTGGTATACAAAGTTCTGAATGATTCTTTACACAAGTTTCTGAATGCCGTTAGTATGTTGGCCAGCCTGGCATATGCCGCTGATGTTATCCGCTTGATATGTGCTGCAGGAGACAGGTCTGGCGTGATATCAACCCCCAAGTCTTTTCCTTCTTTGACTCCTGAAGAATTTTCTCTCCCAGATGATACCTTGTATCTGGCCTCCTGCTCCCTACACCTATCTTCATTACATTACATTTGGTTGGGTTAAACTCTAACAACCATTTGTTCGATCATTCCTTCAGCTTGTCTAGGTCTTCTTGAAGCCTCAAACAGTCCTCTTCTGTTTTAATCCTTCTCATAATTTTAGGGTCGTCCGCAAACATTGAGAGAAATGAATTGATACCCTCTGGGAGATCATTTACATATATCAGAAACAAGATAGGACCGAGTACAGAGCCCTGTGGGACTCCACTGGTGACTTCACGCCAATCAGAGGTCTCACCCCTCACCGTAACTCTCTGCTTCCTATTGCTTAGATACTCCCTTATCCACTGGAGCACCTTACCAGCTACACCTGCCTGTCTCTCCAGATTATGTACCAGCCTCTTATGCGGTACTGTGTCAAAGGCTTTCCGACAATCCAAGAAAATGCAGTCCGCCCAGCCCTCTCTTTCTTGCTTAATCTTTGTCACCTGATCGTAGAATTCTATCAAGATTGTAAGGCAAGATTTACCCTCCCTGAACCCATGTTGGCGGTTTGTCACGAAGTCCCTTCTCTCCAAATGTGTTACCAGGTTTTTTCTCACGATCTTCTCCATCACCTTGCATGGTATACAAGTCAAGGACACTGGCCTGTAGTTCAGTGCCTCTTGCCTGTCGCCCTTTTTGTATATTGGGACCACATTCACCGTTGTCCATATTTCTGGTAGGTCTCCCGTCTCCAGTGACTTACTATACACTATGGAGAGTGGCAAGCAATGTGCCTCTGCACACTCTTTCAGTATCCATGGTGAGATCCCATCTGGACCAACAGCCTTTCTAACATCCAGATCCAGCAGGTGTCTCTTGACCTCCTCTCTCGTAATTTCGAACTCTTCCAAGGCCGCCTGGTTTACCTCCCTTTCTCCTAGCACAGTGACCTCACCTTGTTCTATTGTGAAGACCTCCTGGAACCTCTTTTTGAGTTCTTCACACACCTCTCTGTCATTCTCTGTATACCTGTCCTCGCCTGTTCTAAGTTTCAATACCTGTTCTTTCACTGTTGTTTTCCTTCTGATGTGACTGTGGAGTAGCTTTGGTTCGGTCTTGGCTTTGTTTGCTATATCATTTTCAAAACTTTTCTCTGCTTCTCTTCTCACCCTGACGTACTCATTCCTGGTTCTCTGGTATCTCTCTCTGCTTTCTGGTGTTTTGTTATTCCGGAAGTTCCTCCACGCCCTTTTGTTCAGTTTCTTCGCTTCCATACATGCCCTATTATACCATGGATTCTTCTGTTGCTTCTCGGATTTTTCCCTTTGGGCCGGGATGAACCTGTTTACTGCCTCCTGACACTTTTGGGTAACATAGTCCATCATACCCTGTACGGACTTATCTCTGAGGTCTGTGTCCCAAGGTATTTCATTTAGGAAACTTCTCATCTGTTCATAATTTCCCTTTCGGTATGCCAGCCTTTTGATTCCTAGTTCTTTTTTGGGGGAGATAAGTCCTAGGTCTACCAGGTACTCAAAGTTCAATACACTGTGGTCACTCATTCCCAAGGGCGCTTCCATCTTAACTTCTCTTATATCCCACTCGTTTAGGGTAAATATCAAATCAAGCATTGCTGGTTCATCTTCTCCTCTCATTCTTGTTGGTTCTGTGATGTGCTGGCTTAGAAAGTTTCTTGTTGCCACGTCCAGCAGCTTAGCCCTCCATGTTTCTGATCCTCCATGCGGGTCTCTGTTCTTCCAATCTATCTTCCCATGGTTGAAGTCTCCCATAATTAGTAGTCCAGATCCATTCCTGCTAGCAACAGAAGCTGCTCTTTCTATTATGTTAATGGTGGCCATGTTGTTTCTATCATATTCCTGTCTAGGTCTTCTGTCATTTGGTGGTGGATTATATATGACTACGACTATAATTTTTTTCCCTCCGTTTGTTACGGTACCTGCTATGTAGTCACTGAAACCTTCACAGCCCTGAATATCCATCTCCTCAAAATCCCAGCCTTTTCTTACCAGCAGAGCTACACCACCCCCACCTCTTCCTTCCCTCTCTTTCCTCATAGCATAATAGTCCTGTGGGAACACTGCGTTTGTTATCGTTTTCGTGATCTTTGTTTCTGTGAGGGCTATTATGTCTGGGTTTTCCTCTAGTACCCGTTCTTCAAGCTCATTTGCTTTATTTGTAATTCCATCTATGTAAGTGTACATCGCTTTGAGGGTCACTTTCTTCTGTCCCTTCTCAAATCGCCTCCTTGGTGAGTGTTCTGCTGGTGGGGGAGGCTGTTCCATGGGTGTAAGGACCTGTGAGGTGGATAACAGGGTCTCAGATGATACTGGGATGAAGGGCGGGGGATCCGGTGAAGGGGGAGGGACAGGGAGGGTATGGGGTGAAAGGGGAGGGAGGACGGGAAGGAAAGGGGGGAGGGAGGACTCAGGAGGAGGGGAGGGGTAGAAGGGTGGGGATTGGGTGTGGGGGGAGGGAGATTTGGCTGAACATTTGAGTGGGGGCAGGGAGGGTTTGGGGTAGGGGTTTTTTTTATGCAGAGGAGGGAGGCGGGGTTGTCCTCCCTTCTGGTGTTACTGGGTAGCTAGTTGTGGGTTCCCCCCTCGCTTCTGGGGGTGTTGTGTTGGGAGCTGTGACTTCCTGGTTTTTCCCTCTCGCCCTGCGCCTCTTTCTTGCTTCTGCCGCCACGGCTCTCTCCTCCCTTGTCATGTCTCTCTGGAGGAATACATTTTTTAATTTTCCCACGTTTTTCAGGGAGCTCTTCCTTGATAGGATCTTCTCCTTTGTGCTCTCGTTTGCAAACACTATCTTTATCATTCGGTCTCGGTCTTTGTTGTACCAACCTAGCCTGAAAACCTTCTCAATGCTATGCTCATCCCCTTCCATGTCAAGTGCCTTTAGTACTTCATTCACTGCTGCTTTGTCCTTGTCATTCCACTCTGTCCTATTAGAGCCTTCCTGCTCTTTGATACCCACAGCAACCACTGATCTGTTCCTTTCCAGCAGTTGGCTAGTGGAACGTGCCGCCACCTTGTGTGTGTGTGTGTGTGTGTGTGTGTGTGTGTATGTGTGTGTGTACTCACCTAGTTGTGCTTGCGGGGGTTGAGCTCTGGCTTTTTGGTCCCGCCTCTCAACCGTCAATCAACAGGTGTACAGGTTCCTGAGCCTATTGGGCTCTATCATATCTACACTTGAAACTGTGTATGGAGTCAGCCTCCACCACATCACTTCCTGATGCATTCCATTTGTCAACCACTCTGACACTAAAAAAGGTCTTTCTAATATCTTTGTGGCTCATTTGGGCACTCAGTTTCCACCTGGATCCCCTTGTGCGTGTTCCCCCTTGTGTTAAATAGACTGTCTTTATCTACCCTATCAATTCCCTTGAGAATCTTGAATGTGGTGATCATGTCCCCCCTAACTCTTCTGTCTTCCAGCGAAGTGAGGTTTAATTCCCGTAGTCTCTCCTCGTAGCTCATACCTCTCAGCTCGGGTACTAGTCTGGTGGCAAACCTTTGAAACTAGTCTGTGTGTGTGTGTGTGTGTGTGTGTGTGTGTGTGTGTTTACTAGTTGTGTTTTTACGGGGGTTGAGCTTTGCTCTTTCGGCCCGCCTCTCAACTGTCAATCAACTGTTTACTAACTACTTTTTTTTTTTTTTTTTTTTTTTCCCACACCAAACACACACACACACACACACACCCCAGGAAGCAGCCCGTGACAGCTAACTAACTCCCAGGTACCTATTTACTGCTAGGTAACAGGGGCATTCAGGGTGAAAGAAACTTTGCCCATTTGTTTCTGCCTCGTGCGGGAATCGAACCCGCGCCACAGAATTACAAATCCTGCGCACTATCCACCAGGCTACGAGGCCCCATAGTGTGTGTGTGTGTGTGTGTGTGTGTGTGTGTTTGTGTGTGTGTGTGTGTGTGTGTGTGTGTGTGTGTGTGTGTGTGTGTGTGTGTGTGTGTGTGTGTGTGTGTGTGTGTGTGTGTGTGTGTGTACTCACCTAGTTGTACTCACCTAGTTGTGTCTGCAGGATCGAGCATTGACTCTTGGATCCCGCCTTTCGAGCATCGGTTGTTTACAGCAATGACTCCTGTCCCATTTCCCAATCATACCTGGTTTTAAAATTATGAATAGTATTTGCTTCCACAACCTGTTCCTGAAGTGCATTCCATTTCCCCACTACTCTAACGCTAAAAGAAAACTTCCTAACATCTCTGTGACTCATCTGAGTTTCAAGCTTCCATCCATGTCCTCTCGTTCTGTTACTATTCCGTGTGAACATTTCGTCTATGTCCACTCTGTCAATCCCTCTGAGTATCTTATACGTTCCTATCATGTCCCCCCTCTCCCTTCTTCTTTCTAGTGTCGTAAGGCACAGTTCCCTCAGGCGCTCCTCATACCCCATCCCTCGTAGCTCTGGGACGAGTCTCGTTGCAAACCTCTGAACCTTTTCCAGTTTCATTATATGCTTCTTCAGATGGGGACTCCATGATGAGGCGGCATACTCTAAGACTGGCCTTACGTAGGCAGTGTAAAGCGCCCTAAATGCCTCCTTACTTAGGTTTCTGAATGATGTTCTAACTTTTGCCAGTGTAGAGTACGCTGCTGTCGTTATCCTATTAATATGTGCCTCAGGAGATAGATTAGGTGTTATGTCCACCCCCAGGTCTCTTTCACGCGTCGTTACAGGTAGGCTGTTCCCCTTCATTGTGTACTGTCCCTTTGGTCTCCTATCTCCTAGTCCCATTTCCATAACTTTACATTTGCTCGTGTTGAATTCTAGTAGCCATTTTTCTGACCATCTCTGCAATCTGTTCAGGTCCTCTTGGAGGATCCTGCAATCCTCATCTGTCACAACTCTTCTCATCAACTTTGCATCATCCGCAAACATCGACATGTAGGACTCTACGCCTGTAAACATGTCGTTAACATATACAAGAAATAGAATTGGTCCCAGCACCAATCCTTGTGGTACTCCACTTGTTACTGTTCGCCAGTCCGACTTCTCGCCACTTACCGTAACTCTTTGGCTCCTTCCTGTTAGGTAGTTCCTTATCCATGCTAGGACCTTTCCTCCCACCCCCGCCTGCCTCTCGATCTTGAACAGCAGTCTCATGTGCGGTACTGTATCAAAGGCTTTTTGGCAGTCCAGAAATATGCAGTCTGCCCAACCATCTCTGTCCTGTCTTATCCTCGTTATTTTATCATAGAATTCCAGAAGGTTTGTTAGGCACGATTTCCCTGTCCAGAACCCATGTTGATGTTTGTTCACAAACCTAATGTTCTCCAGGTGTGCAACCAGTCGTAGCCTAATTATTCTTTCCAGTATTTTACAGGGGATGCTTGTCAGTGATACAGGTCTATAGTTAAGTGCCTCCTCCCTATCGCCTTTCTTGAAGATCGGCACGACATTTGCCTTCTTCCAGCAACTGGGCAATTCTCCTGACATAAGTGACTCATTAAAGATCATTGCCAGAGGCACGCTGAGGGCCTGTGCTGCTTCTTTTAGTATCCACGGTGATACTTTGTCTGGTCCAACTGCTTTAGTTGCATCTAGAGTTGTTAACTGTTTCATTATCTCCTCTGCTGTCACCTCTATATCTGATAGTCTTTCATCTAGGGTAACCCCTTCCAACAATGGGAGCTGCTCAGGCTCGGTAGTGAACACTCCATGGAAACTGGCATTCAGTGCCTCGCAGATTTCCTTGTCACTTTCAGTATATGCCCCCTCTGTCTTCCTTAGTCTTGTCACTTGGTCGTTCACCGACATTTTTCTTCTTATATGACTGTGTAGTAACTTAGGTTGTTTTTTCGCTTTGATTGCAATATCGTTCTCATAGTCCCTTTCCGATGTTCGTCTTATGTTAATGTAATCGTTCCTAGCTCTGTTGTATCTGCTTCTGTTGTCCTCTGTTCTTTGTCTTCTGTACTTCCTCCACTCCCGCCTGCTGGCCATTTTTGCTTCCTGACACTGTCTATTAAACCATGGGTTATTATATTCCTTCTTATTTTTTCCCTTTACCGTTGGTATAAATCTCTCTTCGGCCTCCTGGCATTTCTGTATGACTAGGTCCATCATATCTTGGACTGTTTTTCCTCTAATTTCTTCCTCCCACTGCACTTCATCCAGATAGTCCCTTATCCTCATATAGTCCCCTTTCCTGTAGTCAGCTCTCCTTTCCCAGATCTCTTGTCCCATGGTCATAAGTTTGAATTCCATCATGTAGTCAAAGACTAGGACACAATGGTCACTGGCCCCTAGAGGTATTTCATGCTCTAAATTCTCGATATCTTCTACGTTCTGGGTGAAAATCAGGTCTAATAGGCTCGGTGCATCTCCTCCTCTTTCCCTTGTGTCTTCCTTCACATGTTGTGTCAGGAAATTCCTGTCTATAACATCTACTAATTTTGCTCCCCACGTTTCGTCCCCTCCATGGGGATTCCTTGATTCCCAATTTATCTCTCCATGATTTAGGTCCCCCATGATCAGCAGCTTCGCTCTCATTCTGTGGGCTAGTGTTGCTGCCTTCTGCAGTTCATCTATACATGCTTTGTTGTTGTCATCATACTCCTGCCTGGGTCTTCTACTGTTTGGTGGGGGATTGTAGATTACCAAGATCACAATCTTCCTCCCATCTACTGTCAGAGTTCCATGTATGAAGCTTGTGCACTCATTGGTAACTCGATTTCCCAGGTCTTCAAACTTCCATTTCCGCTTTATTAGGAGTGCTACTCCCCCTCCCTGTCTCTGTGTCCTCTC
Organism: Procambarus clarkii; assembly: GCF_040958095.1. Taxonomy (NCBI): domain Eukaryota; kingdom Metazoa; phylum Arthropoda; class Malacostraca; order Decapoda; family Cambaridae; genus Procambarus; species Procambarus clarkii. The sequence continues at coordinate 13,062,044 of NC_091229.1, forward strand.
TTTTCGTATCACCTGGTACCCTTCAGGAAAGATTGCATCTGAGATCATGTCATTAATTTTAGTTTCCACAATTACAACTATGTCAGGATCTGCTTCACTCACTCTTTCTTTTATCTCTTCTGCTTTATTAGATACCCCATCAGCATTGGTGTACCAAACCTTGAGATTCTTCATGGAAACTCTTGTACCAGAGTTCTCCCTTTCTCTGGGGGTCTGGGGGGATCTGGGGGATGTCTGGGGGGTGATTGGGGGCAGGGGGGATCTGGGGGATCTGGGGGGTGTCGGGGGATGACTGGGGGCGGGGAGGGTCCGGGGGATGTCTGGGGGGATCCGGGGGGTGTCTGGGGGGGTCCGGGGGGTGTATGGGGGGTGAAAGAGTTCAGGAGGGGTGCTTGGGGGGCTACTGGGGGCTGGGCTTCTAGGAAGGTAGGTAGGAGGGTCTGGGGTAGGGCCTGGGTAGGTAGGTCTGGAGTAGGAAGGGCATACTGGGTCTGAAGATTAGGGAGGGCATAGAGGGGTTGGGAGATAGCGTAAGGTTGGGAGTCAGATAGAGGTTGAGAGGTTGGGAGGGGGAAGGATTGAGGGGGTGGGGGGAACCTCCCACCACCCTCGCAAGGGTGGGGGGTCACATGGAAGGAGAGGGGATGAGGAGGGGTGAGGGCTGGGTAGGCTTTGGGTGTTGAGGGGATGAGGGCTGGGTGGGTTCTTGGGGTTGAGGGGATGAGGGCTGGATGGGTTTTGGGGGTTGAGGGGATGAGGGCTGGGTGGGTTTTGGGGGTTGAGGGGATGAGGGCTGGACGGGTTTTGGGGGTTGAGGTGATGAGGGGGTCCTTGGAATGTGGAATGAATTTGACTCCAGTGGGGTCAGAGGGGTCAAGGGATGTGTTGGGGAGATAACCAATTGTGTGTGTGTGTGTGTGTGTGTGTGTGTGTGTGTGTGTGTGTGTGTGTGTGTGTGTGTCCTTCCACGGCGGGCGAGCGTATAAATAGAGCAACGGGTGTCTGCCTCACTCCCCCAAAGATCACCGAGAGGTCGCCATGGCAACTTTCTCAGCAATCCTGCTGTCGGTGCTGGCGCTGGTGACGGCTGCCCAAGAGATTCAGACACTTCAAGATCTATCCAACACGCTGCTCCTCAACCAGCTGGCAATGTCCAACATGCTGGCTGAACGCGACTCCGGAACCAGAGGTAAGGAGACAACTGGAGCAGCTTCACAGTCACGTAGGAGCTGTCGAAGTTTACTGTGATGGAAATTGTTATCCAGATGGATGATAGAGCTGGTGTTGGAGTGTGGTGTGGCAGTAAGTGTAGCTGAGATGGATGACAGAGCTGGTGTTGGGGTGTGGTGTGGCAGAAGGTGTAGCTGAGTTTGATGATGCAGTTTGTGTTGAAGTGAAGTTCACTTATTATATATCTTTAAAACAAATTTTTCTTTTCTAGTCAGTACCTTGGTCAGTTACTTGCTCATTTAATTTCAATTTCCTTCTCAATGGTCGTAATAATTTGTCATTATTATTACTTAAGCTGATCACAAAGTTATCATTAAGATAACAGACACCAAAGGTTCAGGAGATAACAGACATTGTAGGTTCAGGAGATCACAGGTATTGTAGGTTTAGGAGACAACAGAAGGATATATGACAGAAGCGACCAAGACTACTTAAACTACTGTTAACTCTATTCATTACCGACCATGTTATTGTAATGTGGTGTTCGTCGTTTATATTTCAGTAATAAGAGAGTGGCTGAACGACCTGCAATCAAACATTACCTCCGGTGAGTGGCTCTTGTGTTTGTATACATTGTCTTGTTCCTAATATGTTCATGTCAACTACCCACAAGAGAGTATGGTGCAATCTGGCTCATTACTAGTACACTTTGCTAGTGTGGTGTGGCAGAAGCACTCTGAGGAGCCAGACATTACTAAAGGACTGCTTAACTGTGTATTGGCATTACATTTGATATGTATATATTATACTGAGTACGGTCTTTCTCAGTTAAGAGTTCATCCTCTTAACAGAAATTCCTCTTATGGGTGTCAAGCGCCTCGACCAGTTTGAGGATCACTGCTCTGGAGGATCATTGAAACTTTTACATTCTGATTTTTTAACAAATTCTAGATGAATATTTTATTGTTTAATAAAGTGATTTTAAACGACTCTTCTTGACTGATGAATGTCAATTTTATAAATATTTGGTTTTCAAGATCTTAATCACAAATGAATCACATAATTTGTTTTCCCTTTCCAGAAATAGCGGCTTTGCAGAACGTTGTTAAAGCTAATGGTGTTCCCCAAGATGCTGGTAAAGGTAATATTGTTCCCCATGGTGATAGTGAAGGTTATGGTGTTGTCTAATATGATGGTGAAGGTAATGGTGTTCCCTAATATGAAGGTGAAGGTTATGGTGTTCCCTAATATGATGGTGAGGGTTATGGTGTTCCTCAAGATGATAGTGAAGGTTTTGGTGTTCCCAAGATGCTGGTAAGGGTAATAGTGTTCCAGCATAATGATAGTGAGGGTTATGGTGTTCTCCAAGATGATGGTAAGGGTAATAGTGTTCCCCAAGATGATAGTGAAGGTTATGGTGTTCTCCAAGATGCTGGTAAAGGTAGTAGTGTTCCAGCATAATGATAGTGAGGGTTATAGTGTTCCCAAAGATGATGGTGAGGATTATGGTGTTCCTTAATATGATGGTGAGTGTTATAGTTTTCCTCAAGATGATAATGAGGGTTATGGTGTTCCCCAAGATGATGGTGAGGGTAATGGTGTTCCTTAATATGATGGTGAGTGTTATGGTGTTCCCTAATATAATGGTGAGGGTAATAGTGCTCCTCATTAGAGACAAAGAAGTTATAAAACAGCATCACTATCAACAGCATTATCCAAAAACGTCACGACGAAGTTGAAAACAGCTCATCATTGCAACCACCAGTGACCGTAGGAGGTTGCACACACTTAAAAGGCATCATCCCTATTGATGAGTATATAAATTAATTTAACATTAAATATTCACTTGTTTGATTGTCGTTTTTAACACTAAGAGAAGGCACATGTCGTGTTCGAAAACTGTTCCCTTGTTTATCTGACCTTGTAGTTCCATTGTTCACCTGACCTTGTAGTTCCCTTGTTCACCTGACCTTGTAGTTCCATTGTTCACCTGACCTTGTAGTTCCCTTGTTCACCTGACCTTGTAGTTCCCTTGTTCACCTGACCTTGTAGTTCCCTTGTTCACCTGACCTTGTAGTTTATAGGTCTCATTAGCCAAGAGCTCACCTCACCCGAGCACAAGCCTAACGTGACCTTCATGGCAAATTACATTCTACTAAAAATCTTAAGTAATGTTTCATTGAATATGTTGACCAGACCACACACTAGAAGGTATAGGGACGACGACGTTTCGGTCCGTCCTGGACCATTCACAATCGACTTGAGAATGGTCCAGGACGGACCGAAACGACGTCGTCCCTTCACCTTCTAGTGTGTGGTCTGGTCAACATTCTTCAGCCACGTTATTGTGACTCATGGCTTTCAATGAATATGAAAGCCTCGACACAAGAGATGCATAATATATTAATCTGCATGAGTCTTGTGCTCTGTCGTCCACAGGGGTCGTGGAGTGCATGACACCGTTTGTGGACGTGTATGGTCACTGTATCTTGGTGGAGACGGCAATGACGGGATCTTGGGAAACAATGAGACGTCACTGTCAGCAGAAGGGCGGCGAGATTGTCAAGGTTGACTGTGGCAACTTCATGTATTACCTCGTCAGGTACCTTCACAGTAACGGTGAGTTATTCAGCTCAAGACCTATGTCGTTCCTGAAAACTGTATTATAACAATAATTTCTTTCTGATAATATTCACCTGTTCTTCAATATGTCCGCAGGTCTGGCTAAGTTGTCTTACTGGGTCGGTGGGAGAGATGAAGGCCACGAGGGATCTTACTTCTGGACTGATGGTACCCAGGTCAAGATGGGAACCCCCTTTTGGGGTGACGGCATTACTGACAATATTCAGGAGCCCGACGGAGGAACCGATCAAAACTGCATGATGATGTACAATGAAGATCATTATTTTTTCTTCGATTTTGTTTGCAGTGGCAGCCTTGCAGTTATTTGTGAGAACCTGAAATTGTCCTAGGAACAATACCTGTCTTCTGTCTTTGAAGTATCAGGTGCTTTATGTCCTTGGAGTAACACCTGCCTCATGACCTTGGAGTAACACTTGCTCCATGTCCTAGCACTAACACCTGACTTGCGTCCCTCGAGTAGCACCTCCGAGGCCTGGCAGGTCATCACTAGGACCGAATGTGTAACCTGGAGCATTTATCTAATTCAATATGTAATGATAACGTGATAAAGTGATGAGCTCTTTGATTCATATGATAAATTATAATATACATGATTAATGAGAAAATAATTTGAGGTTCCTACAACTTGAATTGCACATGAGCACTCCTCCAAGCTGTACACCACATGAGCACTCCTCCAAGCTGTACTGCACACGAGCACTCCTGCAAGCTGTACACCACATGAGCACTCCTCCAAGCTGTACTGCACATGAGCACTCCTCCAAGCTGTACACCACATGAGCACTCCTCCAAGCTGTACAACACATGAGCACTCCTCCAAGCTGTACTGCACATGAGCACTCCTCCAAACTGTACAACACATGAGCACTCCTCCAAGCTGTACACCACATGAGCACTCCTCCAAGCTGTACACCACATGAGCACTCCTCCAAGCTGTACTGCACATGAGCACTCCTCCAAGCTGTACAACACATGAGCACTCCTCCAAACTGTACAACACATGAGCACTCCTCCAAGCTGTACACCACATGAGCACTCCTCCAAGCTGTACTGCACATGAGCACTCCTCCAAACTGTACAACACATGAGCACTCCTCCAAGCTGTACAACACATGAGTACTCCTCCAAGTTGTACAACACATGAGCACTCCTCCAAGTTGTACAACACATGAGCACTCCTCCAAGCTGTACAGTACTTTCAGCATGAGCACTCCTCCAAGTTGTACAACACATGAGCACTCCTCCAAGTTGTACAACACATGAGCACTCCTCCAAGTTGTACAACACATGAGCACTCCTCCAAGTTGTACAACACATGAGCACTCCTCCAAGTTGTACAACACATGAGCACTCCTCCAAGCTGTACAACACATGAGCACTCCTCCAAGTTGTACAACACATGAGCACTCCTCCAAGCTGTACTGCACATGAGCACTCCTCCAAGCTGTACAACACATGAGCACTCCTCCAAACTGTACAACACATGAGCACTCCTCCAAGCTGTACACCACATGAGCACTCCTCCAAGCTGTACTGCACATGAGCACTCCTCCAAACTGTACAACACATGAGCACTCCTCCAAGCTGTACAACACATGAGTACTCCTCCAAGTTGTACAACACATGAGCACTCCTCCAAGCTGTACAACACATGAGTACTCCTCCAAGTTGTACAACACATGAGCACTCCTCCAAGCTGTACAACACATGAGCACTCCTCCAAGTTGTACAACACATGAGCACTCCAAGTTGTACAACACATGAGCACTCCTCCAAGCTGTACAACACATGAGCACTCCTCCAAGCTGTACAACACATGAGCACTCCTCCTAGCTGTACAACACATGAGCACTCCAAGTTATACAACATATATTATCACTCCAAGTTGTACATCACATGAGCACTCCTCCAAGCTGTACAACACATGAACACTCCTGCAAGCTGTACAATATAAGAGCACTCTTCCAAGCTGTACAACACCTGAGTATTGCTTCGAGCTAAATCATTAAATAATCCAATTTTCCTTAACCTAACCCATAACTAGGGGCTTATCTTCCCTCCCCTTACCCCCCCCCCCCCACCCTTTCCTCGAAAATTAGGATAATTAAGGTAAGAATATATTTTCACATATTATCCAAATTTATCCTACTTTAACTCTTATTTATCCCTAATTTATCCCTAATTAACCCTAGAATATCCCTAATTAACCCTAATTTGTCATATTATCTTATTTAATGCCATAATCTTAATTTATCCAAATTCGACTCTTATTAAGTCATATTATCTAAATTTATCCCTGATTTACCGTTAATTATGACATATTACCCTAATTTATAATAATTTAGAAAATGTAGAGGGGGTCTTATCTTCAATATATAGTATAATTTCCAGGTGAAGGGGAGGTGGGGGTATAAAGCCCTTAATTACGGGTTAGGTTAAGGAAAATTGGATTATTTAATGATATATATATAGAGTGAATCGTATCGCTTTCCTAAAAATATGTGTAAAATGGAGTTCAGACCGAGGTGTATAAAGTTAGGTAGAGGCTGGTTAAGTTGAGCTAATGAAGAGAAAATGCCCAATAAAAACACATTTCCATTAACCCGGGTAATTGAGGTTTGGGTTGGCTGGCTTGGTTATATTGATGTAAAAACAAACAAAAACAAACATGGCTAAGAATAAGATGCAACATTGAACCAAGATTCCGGTATCAGAGGTTAGGTCCAGGGCGTTAGGTTGATGTAAAAAACAACACTGTCCCAAAAATACGATACATTTAACGTTAGGTCAAGGCAGGTTAGGTTCATGGTTGTCGAGTCCATATCCAAAACAAAACATTGCCAGGAATATTGAACAAAGATCCTGGCAGGTTAGGAACAGAGTACCTGAGTTGATGTGTAAAACAAACACTTTTCTAGCAATTCAGTTGTAATATTGAACATATATCCAGGCAGGTTAGGCACAGGGTAGTTAGGTGCATATTAAAAACAACACTTTTTCTAAGAATATAGATACAATATTCAACAAAGATCCAAGCAGGTTAGGTACAAGTCATTTAAGTTTATACCCATAATCAATCCTTTCAAAACAATGAAGTTGCAATTAACTCATAATCACAATATCTCTGTAATCAATTTGAACGTTAGATCACTAGGTAAACACTTCGATGATGTTAGTGCCTTGATTGAAGCTATTGACAACAAATTCTTTTATTATACTTACTGAAACATGGTTGAAAGAGGATACTACTCAGCTCTTTAACATGCCTAACTACTCAGCAATTCACAACTGTCGTCAACTTCAGAGAGGTGGTGGCACTGCTCTTTACTACCACCAAGAACTAACATGCTTAAAAGAAATTAGAACCAGAGACTGCTATGGGGAGTATATCTTCGCCAGCTTCAGAGTCAAGGGTGCCGAGTCTGTCCTGTCTGTGGGTGCAGTTTATAGAATTCCTAACACTGATGTGTCCGAATTCAACTCAAACCTTAGAAATCTAATACTTGATAACAGACTGAACAAAAACCACCTAATTATCGCAGGGGACTTTAATATTGACCTCTGCGAGCCTGAACACCCCTACTGCTGTTAGCCTCCTCAACTGTATGAATTCCTGCTTCCTCATACCCTTAATCACTATGTTACGGCCCTCTCGGGACGCAACGGGGTCCTTACTCTGATGTTGTTAGAGGAAGATATATATATCCGTTCCCAAGCCAGTAGTGGCTATCAAGGGATGAGATCCGTGACGCAAGTAACTTAAAGGGAGTAGGAAAAGAAGGCTAAGAACTTAATATTATAATTATTACCATCACCGATTAAATATATAAAATAAAAGAGTGCACAAGGGGAAGGGGTATTAACACTAGACAAGGGGATTAATCCACAATATAGTCTTCTGCTGAAGACTCTGGACCCAGAAGCTAGGTGCTGAGTCCTCGGTGCTTTCTTCGTGGCCACACAACGAATTCTTCTGAGACGTCGAGCCTACCCTGGCCACAGGTCAGCCAAAACACAGGTCCACTGGGGGCACCGCCGTGGAGGCCGTCAACCACACGTCCAGCTGGTCTGCTGGCAGGTTCTGAGCCAACAAGGCTGGTCCGGCCACTCCACGAACGATAAAAGGGGAACGCCCTAGACAGGAGCCTCGTGTGACACCACAAATCACTCTCCTGTCTTCAGTACCCCAGTGGATGATCGTCTCCAACAGTCAGTCCCGGGTAAATCCTCTTACTGCCACTCCACTGGCAGGCTAACACACCACAGTGTTCTTCCGGGGGGGACGACTTCACAACAGCTGCAGCAACGTTCAAGGTATGGAGACTGGCTGCCTCGGGTAGACTGACTCGACTCCCATCACAGTAGTCCCAGGTCGACTCTGTAAGCAGACACGTCATCAATAACTGGGACACTAAAACACCTCACTTACGGGCTCGGGCACAAACACCTGACGTATCCAGTCCATAGATGGCGCTGTCGTCGGAGCACCACCTCACCAGAGGTCAGGAGCGGCTGTGTTGTGAGCTGCACAGGACTGGAAACTGGCCCTTGTGGCCGATATTCGCCGTCCTCATACGGTGTCGTCGTTCGTTTGGCGGGGGTTTCGGGAGCTGACCCACAGATGGCGTGGTCGTTACTGCTCCATGCTCGGACACTGGATCCGGGTTCGTAACACACTAGACCTACTAGAATCACTGATAGCACTGCCACGACGCTTGATCACATCTGGACAAACATAACCTCTCCGCTTACTTCAGGTATAATCACCGATAGCACTACAGACCATTACCCCACTTTTCTCATTAGCAAACATTAGCAAACCACCTCTTGAGTCAAGAGAGATACGTTTTAGACTACACAATGAAACTGCTATAGACAATTTTATAACTGCTGCTGATAATGTCAACTGGGAGTCCGAGTTAGGTAACATAGTGGACATCAACCTAGCAGTGCAATCTTTTCTTCAAAAAACTCTTAGCCTTTATAATACCCACTGTCCTATGCTTACAAAACAAGTCACAACCAAAAGGCTTAACAATCCCTGGCTTACAAAGGGAATACTTAAATCTATTAATAAAAAACATGACCTTGAGAAGAAGTATAGGTTAGGAATTGTCTCCAAAGAATTCTCAAAGAATTACTCATTATTGCTGTCTAAGATAATTAGACGAGCCAAAACTAAATACTACGAAGATAAATTTACCCAAATAAAGAGCAACATTAAACAAACTTGGAGAACAATTTCACAAATATTGGGATCAAAGAAGTCTTTAAATAACAAACCGACTCTCCTGTCTAATAACGATGGTCAGCTTTCAGCCTCTGATTCTGCTATTGAGTTCAATAGGTTCTTCTCTTCCATTGGTTCATCCCTTGCAAATGATATTCCATCTTCCAGTACTGACATTAAGGACTATCTTACAGGTAACTATCCACAGTCTCTGAACCTAAAGCCTATTAATTCCACTGACGTCAATGAGATAATCCTTTCCCTTAAAACCAAGTCTGGTGCCCTTGAGGAGATACCAACTTTAATTTACAAAAAAGCCTCCAGATCTTTAGCCCCTGCTATTGCTTTGCTCTTCAACAAGTCACTTGAACTCCAAACCTTCGCAGATATTCTAAAAAAAGCGAGAGTAACGCCTGTCCACAAATGTGGTGATCTCACAGATGTTAACAACTACAGACCTATATCTATCCTGCCAAACTTGTCAAAATTTTTTGAAAAACTAATCTATAAGCAGCTTTACTCATATCTAGCCAAACTCAATATACTTAGCCCTTGCCAATATGGCTTCAGACCCAAAAAAGCACTAACGATGCACTTATTAGTATGCTTAACTCGATTCATACAGCTCTTGATAAAAATGAGTTCCCTGTTGGGTTGTTTGTGGACCTGCGTAAAGCTTTTCATACTGTCAACCACCAAAACCTTCTTCTTAAATTACATCATTATGGAGTCAGAGGACACTCCCTACAATACCTCAAATCCTACCTTACTGACAGGCTCCAATATGTTTCTGTGAATAATACAATTTCTCCCACCCTACCCATCAACATTGGTGTTCCCCAGGGCAGCATACTTGGCCCTCTCCTCTTTCTCATCTACATTAATGACCTTCCAAATGCCTCCCAACACCTCAAACCAATTCTATTTGCTGACGACACAACCTTCATTTACTCCAGTCCTGATCCCCTTACTCTAAATGCCACAGTAAATACTGAGCTAAATAAAGTCCATCTGTGGCTAACTGCCAACAAACTCACCCTTAACATTGACAAAACTTTCTATATTCTGTTTGGCAATAAATCCTCTAATCAAATAAATCTCAAAATAAACAATACCCAAATTTGTAACAAATTAGATGGCAAATTCCTTGGCATTCTCATTGACCACAAGCTGAATTTCCAGGGACACATTCTAAACATATCAAAAAAAGTTTCAAAAACTGTGGGCATTCTTTCTAAGATCAGATATTATGTACCACGCCCTGCCCTGGTGACTCTCTATTACTCCCTTATCTATCCATATCTCAACTATGGTATTTGTGCTTGGGGCTCTACTACCCAAAATCACTTACGTCCTCTAATTACTCAACACAAAGCTGCTATTAGGACAATATCCAATTCTGGCCCCAGACATCACTCGGTACCCCTACTCAAATCTCTGAATATGTTAGACATTAAGTCACTGCACATTCTCTCATGTGTATTATACATATATAAAACGCTAAACTATAATGCCAATCCTGATCTCAAAAGCTTCATAGAAGGTTGTAACAGAACCCATGAGCACCACACCAGAAATAAATACAGTTTTGATATTCCTAGAGTACGACTTAATCAAACTAGAAATGCTCTACAAATCAAGGGGCCCAGAATGTGGAATGACCTTCCCAACCATGTTAAAGACTGTACCTCTCTCAACCAGTTTAAGTTAAAAACGAAGCTATACCTAATAAATTCCCTGTAACCTACCTTACCCTTCTATTGTCAACCAATGTCTCTTTTTCTTTAAAGAGCGCTGTTTGTCGACATAATTGTATTTGTGCTGCTTTTTCATCTATGTTTTTCATTTCTTGTTTTCATTCTACTCAATTAGTATTAAGCTTGTCATTTAAGTTTATCATGCCCGAAACGCTTTGCGTAATAGTGGCTTTAGGCATTGTATGTACTAGCTCTACCTATAAGTCAACCAATCCTTGTAAAAATTTATTGTATGTATGTACCTTACCTAAATAAAATTGTATTGTATTGTATTGTAATATTCAGCAAAGATCTATGCAGGTTAGACACATGTCTGTTAGGGTTTTAACCCAAATTAACACCTTTACAAGAATATGTCATAATAAAGGTTAGGCCCTAGGTGGTTAAGTTGTGGTAATATGAGGAAAGTTGTGGTTCAATGAGGAAAAATGACTTGTAACTACAAGGCAATATTACACACTTGTGTAATATTGAGTGTAAACGTGTGTTTTATGCTGAGTGTTATGATTTCGTGTATTTTTAGTGTATGCATAAGTGCAACATTGTGTGTGTATAGTGATTAATTGATGTGATATAGTGATTATTTATGTGATTAATTGTTGTATGCTAGAATGACTTTTATCTCAAATTATTATTAAGCAGATTTTTTATTTCAATGCGTCATAAACATCCTGGTTCAACCATATGAACTGTATGTAGGTTGGTATTTAATCACGTAATTACGATATTTGGTGTGTTTGAATAAATAAGATAAGTTCACAATATTTTTGGACTTGCGTGAATATTATGGTTACCTTGCTGATTGTCATGCATCGATATGAATTAACAGTACAAAAGTTTAAGATCACTTAGGGTGAATTAGCTGTTGGGATACTGAAATCTTGTTCTTAAGTCACTGCACATCCTCTTATGTGTACCCTATATATTTAAGACTCAGAACTGTAATGTCAATCCTGACCTTAAGAGTTTCCTAGATGGTTGTAACAGAACCCATGGGCTCCATGCCAGTAACAAATTCCTATTTGATATTCCAAGAGTGCGACTTAACCCTTAAAGTGCGCATCACTTCATATGAAGTGTAAATCGTTTTACCAGTCAACTGCGCTTCACTTCATATGAAGTGTATGGGTACCGCGCACGATTTGAATGGCCCGCGGTGTAGCTGGGGGTCCCATACGCTGCCCAGGGGCTCTAGTAAACAGCGGCCATTTTGAAAAAAATTCCCGCTCACGATCCGAAGGCATGGGAGGCCTCAGTTTAGCGAGAGTCACCATGGCGAGCGCACGGTCAAACGCCTCACGGGCACGCACCACTAAGTCCCTCACCCCAGAGCAAATACCCCACGAATTATTCTCTGAAGGTGAAGAAAGTGTGTTTGACGATTCAGACAACGATGAGGATTATACACAGTTGTCGGGTGATAGTAGCAGCAGCAGTGAAAGTGAGAATGACCGCCATGCCATGGCGAGGCCTATATGCTCACCGATGCCTCCTCGCCCAGTTTCTACCCCAATTCTACCACGACCTCACAGTTCCTGTGGATATTTTCTGTTTGAGGGTGACGAGTCAGAGGGAGGTGACTCCTTTTCTGGGTTTAGTGACTCAGATCAAAGTTTTATTGAGCCTGTGGCTGGTACCAGTGGTGTAACTGGGCGAGAAATTGTCGCGTCAGCAGCATCTCGCCCGGCCAAGCGCCACCGCATGGCACCACATGAGGGACCAAGACCCTCGTGTTCACGTGCATCCACCTCACGTGCACCCACCTCACGTGCACCCACCTCACGTGCACGTAGCCGCCGTGCTTCTCGCAGACGGTATTCAGCTCCTGGTCGCCGGTATGCATCGCTTCCTCGCCGTCTTTCCTCTGCATCTCGCAGGACGCCTGGTGTACTTGAGTGGAGTGATGGTGACGATTTTATTCCTAATATTCCTCACTTTGACGATAATGATGTAGGGATTACAAACCTTTTCCCTAATCAAGGTGAGGACATGGCTGAGATGGAATATTTTACAGCATTCTATGATGAACCACTCATGGAATACATTGTACACCAAACGAACCTGCATGCTGCTTACCTGATTGAGAGGGAAATCACAGAATTTTCACGACTGCAGCGTTGGAAAAATACCACAGTGGCGGAAATGTATGTGTTTTTGGCACTCTGTTTGTTGATGAAGCACTGTCACAAACATGCAATAAATGACTATTGGAGCAAGGACAAGACAATACCAACACCTTTATTCGGGAAATATATGTCACGAGACAGGTTTCAGATACTCCTCAGGTGTCTACATTTTGGAAGTGTTCAGGACCGAACACCTGATGATAGACTGTGGCGAGTGAGGCACTACATGAACGATGTTATTGGAAAATTCAGAGATTTTTACGTACCAGCACAGAAGCTGGTGGTTGATGAATCTCTCATACTTTTCAAGGGACGTGTTCCATTCAAACAGTACATTCCCTCAAAACGAAACCGATTTGGCCTGAATTTTTTTGTTCTTTGTGATTGTGAGACAGGATACGTGTTACACATGATTCTGTACTCGGCTAGTGATGTAGACATTCCCGGTAACGCCGAACATGGATTCTCGGGGAGTGTAGTGAAGACCATCATGGCTCCGTGGATGAACAAGGGACACATTTTATACACAGATAATTACTATACAAGTCCCTTGCTAGCTCGGTTCTTGCTAGAAAATAGAACCGGATTGGTTGGTACAGTAAAGCCACAACGAAGGGAAATGCCTGTGTTTGACAACGACATTGCAGTTGGTGAGTGTCAGAGAAGGAAAAGTGATAACATTCTGTCAGTTCGGTGGAAAGACAAAAAGAGAGGTGAACTTGTTGACAACAATTCATGATGGAACAATGGTGAACAGTGGGAAAGTGAGCCATAAAACAAACGCACCACTATATAAGCCAGACTGTGTTTTAGACTATAATATCAACATGCGGTTGATTGATAAATCAGACATGATGATTGGCACTGCAGAGTGTGTGCGGAAGACATGTAGGTGGACGAAAAAAGTGTTCTTCCATCTTGTGGACATAAGCATGCTGAACTGTTTCAACATGTACCTTGTGAGAACTGGACGTAAGCCCACTTTCCGTGACTTTGTATTTGATGCTGCAATACAGTTATTAGGAAAGTTTGCAAAAGATGTCCCAGGTATTCAGCGGCCCATCATAAACCCACTGTTGCAGCATGCTGGTACTCCACGCCTCGCTCACACTGAAGGCTTCCTAGCACACAAACTTAAGTATTTGCAACCTGGTGTGAAGCGTGCAATAGCCCAACGTGATTGCTTGGTGTGTAAAACAACGACACGTAGAGACAAGAAACGGAAGCTTGTGCAAACATGGTGTGAAACGTGTGGTATCCCATTATGTGCTGTCGACTGCTTCAATGACTACCACAGTCTAGAAATCTTCTAAGTGTGCTTCAAAGTGTGTATAGCGTGTGCGAGTGTGTAAATATGTAAACATATAAGCAGATAGCGTGTGCGTGTGTGTAAATATATACAAATATAAGCAGAACATACAATATAATAGACTGTAATGACATATTATATTGCCGTAATTGAAAACATTTGTGTGCGCCTGTGTATACTCAAATATGCAACAATTATTGATACAAAATATGTTCAAACAGTATTTGAAACACAATTAGTGAAAAAAAATTAGATAAAATGTGCTTAGACATTGTAAATAAATAGCGCGAAAATATATTTGTGGCAACTCTGGCTGTTTGAGGACCGCGCGCAACACCTCCCGGGCGTGTACTGCATGAGCGAACATGCAGATTGTAATTACCTAAGTGTAGTTACAGGATGAGAGCTACGCTCGTGGTGTCCCGTCTTCCCAGCACTCTTTGTCATATAACGCTTTGAAACTACTGACGGTCTTGGCCTCCACCACCTTCTCACTTAACTTGTTCCAACCGTCTACCACTCTATTTGCGAAGGTGAATTTTCTTATATTTCTTCGGCATCTGTGTTTAGCTAGTTTAAATCTATGACCTCTTGTTCTTGAAATTCCAGGTCTCAGAAAGTCTTCCCTGTCGATTTTATCAATTCCTGTTACTATTTTGTATGTAGTGATCATATCACCTCTTTTTCTTCTGTCTTCTAGTTTTGGCATATTTAATGCTTCTAACCTCTCCTCGTAGCTCTTGCCCTTCAGTTCTGGGAGCCACTTAGTAGCATGTCTTTGCACCTTTTCCAGTTTGTTGATGTGCTTCTTAAGATATGGGCACCACACAACAGCTGCATATTCTAGCTTTGGCCTAACAAAAGTCATGAACAATTTCTTTAGTATATCGCCATCCATGTATTTAAATGCAATTCTGAAGTTAGAAAGCATAGCATAGGCTCCTTGCACAATATTCTTTATGTGGTCCTCAGGTGATAGTTTTCTATCTAGAACCACTCCTAGATCTCTTTCTTTATCAGAATTCTTTAAAGATTTCTCACATAATATATAGGTTGTGTGGGGTCTATGTTCTCCTATTCCACATTCCATAACATGACATTTATTAACATTAAATTCCATTTGCCAAGTGGTGCTCCATATACTTATTTTGTCCAGGTCTTCTTGAAGGGCATGACAGTCATCTAAATTTCTTATCCTTCCTATTATCTTAGCATCATCAGCAAACATGTTCATATAATTCTGTATACCAACTGGTAGATCATTTATGTACACAATAAACATCACTGGTGCAAGAACTGAACCCTGTGGTACTCCACTTGTGACATTTCTCCATTCCGATACATTGCCTCTGATTACTGCCCTCATTTTTCTATCAGTCAGAAAATTTTTCATCCATGATAGAAGCTTACCTGTCACCCCTCCAATATTTTCCAGTTTCCAGAACAACCTCTTATGTGGAACTCTGTCGAAAGCCTTTTTTAGGTCCAGATAGATGCAGTCAACCCAACCATCTCTTTCCTGTAATATCTCTGTGGCTCGATCATAGAAACTGAGTAAATTCGATACACAGGATCTTCCAGATCGAAAACCATACTGTCTGTCTGATATTATATCATTTCTCTCTAGGTGTTCTACCCATTTAGTTTTGATTAGTTTTTCCAATACTTTCACTATTACACTTGTCAATGATACAGGTCTATAATTGAGGGGGTCTTCCCTGCTGCCACTTTTGTAGATTGGAACTATGTTAGCCTGTTTCCACCCGTCTGCTACGATTCCTGTACACAGGGATGCCTGAAAGATCAGGTGAAGTGGAATGCTGAGCTCAGATGCACATTCTCTCAGAACCCATGGTGAAACGCCATCTGGGCCAGCTGCTTTGTTCTTACCGAGCTCCTTGAGCATTTTTTCCACTTCGTCTCTAGACACCTCTATGTGTTCTATGTTGTTCTCTGGAATTCTTATTGTATCTGGTTCCCTAAAGATTTCATTTTGTACAAACACACTTTGGAACTTTTCGTTTAGTGTTTCACACATTTCCTTTTCATCTTCCGTGAATCTATTTCCCATTTTCAACCTCTGAATATTATCCTTTACCTGCAATTTGTTGTTTATGAATTTATAGAATAGACCTGGTTCTGTTTTACATTTGTCCGCAATCCCTTTTTCAAAATTTCTTTCTGCCTCTCTCCTCACTGCCGTGTAGTTGTTTCTCGCATCTTTGTATCGCTGGTATGTTTGGGGGTTCGGCCTCTTCCTGTATTGATTCCATTTTTGTGTCTTTCGGTCTCTAGCCCTCTCGCAATTTTTATTGAACCAATCCTGTTTCCTAGTTCTGCATCTCTGTTTTGGTATAAATTTTTTTGTGCCTTTATCATATATTTCACAAAACTTGCCATACATCTCATTCACTTCCTTGCCTAGCATCAAGTCTGTCCAATTATACTCACTAAAAAAATTTCTAAGGTCACCATAATGTCCTCTCCTGAAGTCTGGTTTTTCAACTGCTTCAACCTCCTTATTTTCTTCCAGCTTATAACGCATTGCATACTTTATTCCCAAAAAGACATGGTCACTTTTACTCAAGGGAGGAAGGTACTGAATGTCAAATATCTCTTCCTCCTTCCTGGTAAATATCAAATCTAGCATGGAGGGAACGTCCCCTTCCCTCATCCTCGTAGCTTGTTTAACATGTTGATACAAGAATGTTTCCAGGATGAGGTCTACAAATTTACAGGTCCAAAAATCTTCTGTTTTAGCTTCATATGCTTCCCAGTCTATGGATTTCAAGTTGAAGTCACCGACTATCAACAGTCGTGATCTATCGTTATCCGCTCTCGCTATAATCTCTCTCATTATTGTTATAAGACCTTCACGTTTACTATCTAGCTCCTCCTTTGACCATGTGCTGCTTGGCGGTGGACTATATGCATTTATCATCATTAGTTTATCATCCTCATAGCAGATCTCTAGTGCTATTATGTCAACTTCTTGTGGATTGGCAGTCATTATTTCCTTCACCTTTAGGTGTTCTTTTACCAGCACAGCAACGCCACCGCCTTTCCTAATTTTTCTGTCCCGTCTCCAAATTGAGTAGCCCCTTGGGAATATGACCTCATTTAAAATTACATCTTCAAGTTTTGTCTCCGTGAGTGCAACAATGTCTGGTGTCTGCAGCTGTATTACATCACTTAACTCCAGTATCTTCGATCTTACTCCATCTATGTTGGTGTATGCAATCTTCAGGAACTTGATCCCCCTCTCCTTATTCTTCACTCCCCCTCTCTCTATTGATTTTGTTGGTTTGCCTTTATGTACCACTTTACTGGTTTGCCTACCCCTATCACTTTGTAGAAAAAAGAATTTATTTCTTCTTCATTCCTGCTCTCATTTAAATGTTTTGCCTCGGCGAGGTTCAGTTTCAGCTTCTCTCTATCTTCTGTTGAAAGATCTCGTCTTAACGACCACCCTTTCCCATCCTCATCCCTTTGCAATTTTCTAGCATTCCTTAGTACTTCTTCCATCTGTTTGGCACCGTTTAGGGTGATCCTCAAAGGTCGATCTTTCCCTTTTACGTACCTGCCTATTCTCCTGTAGTCGCACACATTCTCTCTGTTTGTAAGACCTTCCACGAGGCCAACAATTTTATCTACTACTTTAGCTTCTTCTACAGCTCTTTCTGACCTAGATGTTATCGCCTTTTCTTTGCAGCCAAAAATGATCAGGGACTTACTCCGATCAACTGTGTTTTGCACCAACTTCGGGTTAGATGCCAATTCTTTCCTCACTTCTAGCCTAATGTTTGTTTTATCTTGGTTGCTGCAGTGTTTGACTTCCTTTACTGCTTCTTCTATTTTTTCCTTCTCCTTGGCCACTTGTGCATAAGTGAGTTGCATATCTTTCTTGCACTGTTCTATTCCCTGTGTAACTTCCTCCATCTGTGCTGACAAAAGCTGTTTCTCCTGTTGAATTTCCTTGCCTAACCTATTGTAGTCATTTATGTTTAAATTTACTTTAACTTCTTCCAAAGCTATTTTTAAGAGTTTATTTTCTTCTTCCATGGCTTTGCAATTTGTTTCCAATTGATTCTTATCCTTGCGCAAGTCTTTCACTAAACCCTCAAGACATAAAACTTTGCTATTCAAATGGTCATTACTTTCTTTCAATTTACTAATTATTTCTACATGAGAGTTCACTATAGTATCTAAATTTACCAACTTGTTATGTAGACTACTAATATCAATGCTTTCTTCATTGAATCCCTCAAAATCAAGCTCTGTTTTGTTTTTCCCCTTGCCAGTGGCCATCTTGAATGTTCTTCTCTGCACTGTAAACACTAGGGCAACTTTTTCTCATCCGATTTTTCACTTCCCTTAGCACTTTCCTGTTATCTCACCTATTTTTCAGGAGCACTATACCTTTATGTTCTCATCACTGTGCTTCTCGGCTCTATTGCAACAAAAGTAAGTACAATAGAATTTTTTTTTATTTTTCCCGTGATCAGTGAACAGAACTTAACAGATTAGCAAAAAAAAAAAATTTTTTTTTTTTCAAAATGACATGCGCCTGTGCGGATGGCAGGATATTAGACCCCGAGCATGTTAAGGGTTAACCAAACTAGAAATGCTCTACAAATCAAGGGACCCAGATTGTGGAATGACCTCCCCAATCATGTCAAAGGTTGTACCTCTCTCAACCAGTTTAAGAGAAAAACTAAGTACTATTCCTAATGAACTCCATGTAACTTACTTTACCCTCTAAATGTCAACCTATATCTTACTATTTTTTACAATTTATACTTTAATCTCAGTTAGTATTAAACTTTAGTCTAAGGGTTTTTTCTCCCAACATTTTGCCGGAAACGTTGTATTAGTTACTTTAGGTATTTTATGTACTAACTCTATCTATAAATGAAACATTATGTTTGTAACTCATCTTTTATGTATGTATTTTTTCCTGAATAAACATTTTAATTTTGATTTGATTTAGTGTACCCCATAGACATTCATAATGTAACATTGTATTCTGTTGACGTTTGTACAATCCATTCTCATTTTTCTTTTCAAAGATTTTCAAAGCATACAATATTGTATATAATATTGATTTGGGAATCACCATAACTATGATTAATAACTATTTATTTATATATTTATTTATTTATGTATATATATACAAGAAGGTTCATTGGGATATTGAGGATACATAGCATAGTGATTACATTCTTGCAAAGCCACTAGTACGCGCAGCGTTTCGGGCAGATCCTTAATCTAACAGAAAATTTTAAGTAGGTAAATACTAACAAAATTTATAAAATGATAACAAGTACATTGCAAGAAAAAAATGAGATGAGAGAGATTTGAATGTTTATTTATTTATTTATTTATTTATTTATTTATTTATTTATTTATATATATATATACAAGAAGGTACATTGGGATTGTTAGGATACATAGCATAGAAATTACATTCTTGTAAAGCCACTAGTACGCGTAGCGTTTCGAGCATGTATATTAAAGCATATAGGTAGCTTAGATAGATTGCACTGACAGCTTGAATGATAATTTAACAAAGATTAATAGGCACAATACAGCGTATTGCTAGCACATATAAGAAGACAGCAATGATCACAATGGTAAAGTTGATAGGATTAAGTACATAAAGATTGGGAGATAAGGTAACACTAGATACAGAGCAATTTTAAAGCACAGAGTAGGAAACAATGAAGATGATATTACGTACTTAATTATAATAATTAAGTTGTAACAATAAACTTAATAAGTAATAATAAACTAATAGTGCTTATTAAAATTATAAATCCCACACCCATCCTGTGAGCAGTAGTAGACTCAATATGCTAATCCTGTTGGTGGTAGTGGACCCCATGCCCATCCTGTGGGCGGTAACAGACCCCATACCCATCCTGTGGGCGGTATTGGACCCCATACCCCATCCTGTGGGTGGTAGTGGACCCAATACCCATCCTGCGGGGGGAAGTGCACCGCTGTTATGATCTCAGCCTGCAGGAGAAACGAGTCTCCCTCCTTGAGAGTTATTCATCAAGCCTGACCTAATTAGAAGGTCTAGCAAATATTGAGGTGATAACGCATATGTAAAATAGTTGCTTGGATATGTATAACAATTTGAGATTATGGGCAATGAAGAAGAAAACAGATAAATGACTGGCTAGGAGATGTGGATATTTTGTTGGAGGCGTGAGACTTGCTTCTGGAGGGGCTTTGACCTCACTTGAGGCCAGACATCGCAGGGGGAAACCCGCGCTCCGTTGAGCTCCCGTCAGAAGGGAACCCCTAATGATATATCTCCAAGAGAAGAGAAGTGTGCAGACGTGCCAGCTGTGGAATTGAGCTGAGAACGTTGTGGTCTCAAGTCTTGGACGGCGAGGAGAGTTTAATAAGCTGCTCAGAGGCATTTTCGTGGGCTGTGTGGAGCGCCCTGACCAGACGCCGTCAGAGGGAGAGCGCCCTCGACCAGATAATCTGTAGTAAGCACGATATACGCCAGTTCATAGTGATTGCTTGTAGTTGGTCGTGTGCCCAGCGACAGTAGCAATGTTTATTGATAAGTTAGACATGTTTTAATAAGGCAGAAAGCCTGAAATAAGAGAGTGGAGAGGGAGGAACACAGAGCGACGTCCGTCCCCTCTGAGCGCTGGCGGGCAACTGAGGGAGCCCGGCTCCTGACGGTGAAGGACCCTCCCTGAGTGAGTGAGGACTGCCGCCGGGCGAGGTGGAGTATGGACCCGCCCAAAACGGGGGAGTCCACTCTCATTGTATGTACAGGACAGATAGAGGTTGGAGGCAAACATATTGTGTGATTATTTTTGTTTATGTGTTAAAGGGGAAACAATTTTATTGGAGTGTCGATGGGTTGCAGGTTTGTCTTTGGGGAAGAAGTTGCTGAGAACTTCGAAGCCAGCACAGATGAAGTAGTTGATGAGACTCCAAGGTAGTGGAGCAGAGGACCTCGAGCTGTGAGGAAAAGCAGTGAAGAGGAGTGTCACATGCTTCTGTAGAGGTGGTGAAGCACCATAGTTGCTCGAGGAAACTTCATGGTGTAGCAGCCAAGAGAGCTGTGGAGGAACCTAGCAGAAGGGTGAAGCACCGTAGTTGCTCAGGGAACTTCATGATAGCAGCCTGGAAGAGCTGCAGAGGATCCTGGTAGTTAAGCCCGGAAGAACCTGAAGATCAGGGTAGTGAACTTCCAGAAGTGGAAGGGAAGTTCTGGTGGATTACTTGTAGGGAGTTGATAGTGTTTGGTTGTCATTAGCGTGCAAGACGCAGTGAGAGGTGAGTGATTGTTGGCATTCTTATGTCAAGGAGTGTTTTATACTGAAGTTTAGAGTTACAGTCGTAGGCTGGATTACCTACAGATGTATGCGTTCTAGGACTGATAGGGTGATCGATTGATCATTGCAGTGTAGCAAGGAACATTTATGCTGATATATGTTATTGCATTCAAATGCTGATTTTCTTTGTACACATTTATAGATACATATATATATTCTCTTGCTGATGGTACAACAGTGTATGTAGACTTGATCAACTTGAGGAGGTTGATAGTATCAGGTGGTGAACCAGGAGATAGGATACCACTTGATAAGCTGATGATAGAGTTCTGATGGTGTTGGAGTGCAACCTGATTGTAATATTATAGAGTATAGGATTCATTATTATTATATGTGTGTGTGTATCGTTTATGTACTTTGTCCAGTAAATGTATCCCAATTTGCTGGTGTTTGCCCTTGTCCTAGTGAGGCTTCCCAGGAGGTAGTAAAGAAGGAGAGGGAGAAAGAACCAAGAACCACTGCTGTGGACAGGGTAGAAGGTAATACTAATAAGTCAAAGGGGGATTGAGGAGATCATATCACCGAAGGAGAGAGTGGGGAGTCACAGCGGCTCGAGTGGGTGTGTGCACGTGACAACGAGGCTAAGTGTTGGAGCCGCATCCCCTAAATGTGTGACGTTGAGCCCCTCTCCAAGGGCCAGAAGCGCCTAGTGTGATCTCCTAGCGAGGTATAAGCACTCTACCGAGTTGTGGGTTGGGTTGTCTGCAAAGGAGGAACAACGACGACAACACCACCAACCCACAATCTATAATAAATTGGGGGCCTGTGTCCGGGAGAGTGAACTGACACACCCACACCCTGTCCAAGAGTGGATTTGTACACCCTTGCTGAAATAGATAAACTGTGTGACCGCAGGTGTATATTCTCTCTCTTGGGAAGACTCAAAGGACAAAGATGGATAAGGTGCAAGCATTTGTGGAGTCAGGCAAGCCTGAGCACTTAGAAGGTTGCACGAGGGATCAATTGAAACAAATAGCAGAAAAATGTGGCATCAGGTTGAGAGCATCTAAAGTAGCTGGGATGAAGGATGAGATTCTGAGGCAGTTAAGAGCCAAAAATGAAGCGGCAGAACAAGGAGCCCAGAAAGGAGCTGAAAGTGGAAAAGAGGATGATGGGCAGGATGAAGTGAGATCCCAGGGATCGAGTAGGAGCAGCAAGAGTAGCAGGAGTAGCCGAAATAGGAGCTTGGAAAGATTCCAGTTAGAGCTCCAGATGCAGCAACAACGAGAGGACAAGGAGAGACAGTTCCAGCTGGAAAAGATGAAATTGGAACTCCAGATGAAAAATGAAGCCGAGAAGGAAAAAGAGAAAACCAGACTGGAAATAGAAAAAGAGAAAACCAGAATAAGGGAACTGGAGTTGGAACAGGAGAAAGAAAAAGAGAAAGCAAGACTAGAGGTCGAAAAAGAAAAAGAGAGAACAAAACAAATGCAGATAGAAGCGAATAGAACCTTGGCTGAGCAAAGGATTGAACATGGGTTGCCAGAGAGCACCACCCAGGTATCACACCCACCAGATGTTAGGGTTAGGGAGAAGGACATTCCCTTGTTTGTGCCCGAAGAGGCGGAGAGCTTCTTCGAGCATTTTGAAAAAGTTGCCAGCATCAAAGAGTGGCCACAGGAGGAATGGGCCCAGCTGGTCCAGTTAAGATTGACCGGTGCAGCCAGGGAGGCGTACACCCAATTGTCACTGGAAGAGTGCCAGGATTATGCCACAGTAAAGAGCAGCATATTGCGCTCGTTTCAGTTAACCCCAGAAGCTTATAGGAAGCGCTTCAGAGAGATGATCAAAGTTGGAGCGTGTACGTTTGCTGAGACATCAAGAGATCTGGAAAGACGATTCCAGATGTGGATTGAAGCTGCTGGAGTTGGATCTTACGCTGACCTGAAGCAACTGATGGTCATGGAGAAGTTCTTGGAGATGATGCATCCCGAAACAAAGTTCAAGATCCAAGAAGCAGGGATAAAGGAGGTGAAAGATGCCGCAGATAGGGCGGATATGATTACTGAAGCATACAAGAGCTTGAGGGAGAACAGAGTGCAGAATGAGGTGAGACGCAGCAATGGCAGATCCAGTGGAGTCTGGGGAGGAAGAAATTATGAAAGACCCAGAGGAGTCTGGGGTGAGAAGAATTTTGATAAATGGGCAGATAAAAGTAAGTACCCTAAAACTCAGAAGAGTAGGTCGCGCACTTCGTCTGAAAGTGAAGATGGAGGAGCTAAACTAGAAACTGATTGTTATCCAGGAAATCAAGAGTCCAGTAAAGCCCCACAGAGTGCAGGTAGTGTACCTGGCCCGAGGAACTCTCATGCGAGTGGACAAAGTCAGAGTCACTCTGGTACATATAGAAGAGACTTTTCCCAGGTGAGGTGTTACAATTGTAACGGATTGGGTCACGTGATGCGAGATTGTAGGCAGGGCAAGAGAGTTGTGACCCTGGCCATGTGTGACCCCCGAAGTAAATATACTAATGTGTTCCGAGACAAACCACAGAAGATGAACTTAGTGAACGAGAGGTATAGGCCGTTCATGAGCAAAGGTTGGATCAGTATAGGAGGCCAACCTGAGGTAGAAGTTGGTATCTTAAGAGATACCGGAGCTAATCAGAGCTTGATTACGAGAAGCCTGATTGGGAATGATCGACGGTTAGCTGGCAGGAGTAAGATGAGAGTATATGGGTTATTGTCGGAGAGTGACATGCCCGTTTGTACTGTCCAGCTAAGGTCGGAATATGTGTTGGCAGAGGTGATGTTGGGAGTGTGCCCCGACAAACCTGTTCCAGGAGTCCAAGTGATCCTGGGGAATGACTTGTGCGGGACAAAGGTGTTGACAAGAGTCATAGCGGAGACTGTGCCAGAGGAGAGCCCAGAAGGCCACGGCACGGGTGGGACACCTGAGAGTGCGAACCTGACTGACATCCGAGGAGATGAGTCAGGAGACCGCCAAGCCATTGAGTACCCTGTCTCGGTAGTGACGAAGGCAGAGGTGGTCGACAAGGAAGACGCTGGAGAAGATGAGACAGTGTCGATTAAACCGGTAGAAGATATCGACGTAGATATAGCGTGGCTGTTTGATGAAGGTCCAGCCCAGGAGAATGAAGTCTCGGTGAGGTCAAAAGTGAAGATGGCCCAGCCGAGGAAGACTCATGTGAAGAGAGCGGACCTGAGTAGAGCCCAGACTGCTGAAATTAAGAGTAGGAAGGCGAATGCAACTGTGCTGAGTAGGAATGAGGAAAGATGTGGACAGACTGAGGACGGGAGTAGAGCGTCAAGTTGTCCACGAGCACAGAGGCATCTGGAAAGTGGAGTTAAGTTGTTTGAGGTGTCAGGAGTTGACATGTTTCACAGAAAACGTGGAGGAGAGATAGTGAAGAAGAGTGATAGCCGAGAAAATGAACGGAGAAGAGACAGTATGTGTGGAGAGATGCTTACGAGCACTCTAGGAGAGGTAAAGAGGGAACGAAGAAGAGTTGAAGGAGAAGAAATGGAGTTGTATAGAAGTGAGAAGTGTGGGAAAAGGATGATGATACAATCATGGAGGAATAGAAGAAAGCTGAGGACTCGATGGAAGTCAAACGGGATGTGGTCTCGGATAAATGAGGAGACGAAAGGGAGAATCGTCGGTGAAGACGAGGGAGTGAAGTATGATGACAGGAGACGGAAGTATAATGGCAGTAGATGGAAGTGTGAAGACGACAGAGGAGGTACAGACAGCAGATGTCTGACTCTGGACGTGAAGAGAAGAAGACGAGGAAACGGAGAGTGGAAACAATAAGTAGAATTGACTGATGGAGCGCAGGCGTCCAAGGAGGACAGCCTAGCCAAGAGGTGCCAGAGAAGTCAGATCGTTTGTGAGAAAATCATATTTCTGGCGAGTTGTGAGCCAGATGTTGCAAGGACAACGAACTAGTTGTAGACTCCTAAGGGAGTATGTAAACAGACTAACCGGTCGAACCAATCGGTTGAAGAACGAGACAGTGAGGTGGCGGATGTATTATCCCGAGCTTTGCCACTGGAATAACTCTCAAAAATAAGGGGAGGGGAGTGTTATGATCTCAGCCTGCAGGAGAAACGAGTCTCCCTCCTTGAGAGTTATTCATCAAGCCTGACCTGATTAGAAGGTCTAGCAAATATTGAGGTGATAACGCATATGTAAAATAGTTGCTTGGATATGTATAACAATTTGAGATTATGGGCAATGAAGAAGAAAACAGATAAATGACTGGCTAGGAGATGTGGATATTTTGTTGGAGGCGTGAGGCTCGTTTCTGGAGGGGCTTTGACCTCACTTGAGGCTAGACATCGCAGGGGGAAAGCCGCGCTCCGTTGAGCTCCCGTCAGAAGGGAACCCCTAGTGATATATCTCCAAGAGAAGAGAAGTGTGCAGACGTGCCAGCTGTGGAATTGAGCTGAGAACGTTGTGGTCTCAAGTCTTGGACGGCGAGGAGAGTTTAATAAACTGCTCAGAGGCCTTTTCGTGAGCTGTGTGGAGCGCCCTGACCAGACGCCGTCAGAGGGAGAGCGCCCTCGACCAGATAATCTGTAGTAAGCACGATATACGCCAGTTCATAGTGATTGCTTGTAGTTGGTCGTGTGCCCAGCGACAGTAGCAATGTTTATTGATAAGTTAGACATGTTTTAATAAGGCAGAAAGCCTGAAATAAGAGAGTGGAGAGGGAGGAACACAGAGCGACGTCCGTCCCCTCTGAGCGCTGGCGGGCAACTGAGGGAGCCCGGCTCCTGACAGTGAAGACCCTCCCTGAGTGAGTGAGGACCGCCGCCGGGCGAGGTGGAGTATGGACCCGCCCAAAACGGGGGAGTCCACTCTCACTGTATATACAGGACAGATAGAGGTTGGAGGCAAACATATTGTGTGATTATTTTTGTTTATGTGTTAAAGGGGAAACAATTTTATTGGAGTGTCGATGGGTTGCAGGTTTGTCTTTGGGGAAGAAGTTGCTGAGAACTTCGAAGCCAGCACAGATGAAGTAGTTGATGAGACTCCAAGGTAGTGGAGCAGAGGACCTCGAGCTGTGAGGAAAAGCGGTGAAGAGGAGTGTCACATGCTTCTGTAGAGGTGGTGAAGCACCATAGTTGCTCGAGGAAACTTCATGGTGTAGCAGCCAAGAGAGCTTTGGAGGAACCTAGCAGAAGGGTGAAGCACCGTAGTTGCTCAGGGAAACTTCATGATAGCAGCCTGGAGGAGCTGCAGAGGATCCTGGTAGTTAAGCCCGGAAGAACCTGAAGATCAGGGTAGTGAACTTCCAGAAGTGGAAGGGAAGTTCTGGTGGATTACTTGTAGGGAGTTGA
Organism: Procambarus clarkii; assembly: GCF_040958095.1. NCBI lineage: Eukaryota > Metazoa > Arthropoda > Malacostraca > Decapoda > Cambaridae > Procambarus > Procambarus clarkii. The sequence goes on from NC_091229.1 coordinate 13,088,955, forward strand.
TAGTGTTTGGTTGTCATTAGCGTGCAAGACGCAGTGAGAGGTGAGTGATTGTTGGCATTCTTATGTCAAGGAGTGTTTTATACTGAAGTTTAGAGTTACAGTCGTAGGCTGGATTACCTACAGATGTATGCGTTCTAGGACTGATAGGGTGATCGATTGATCATTGCAGTGTAGCAAGGAACATTTATGCTGATATATGTTATTGCATTCAAATGCTGATTTTCTTTGTACACATTTATAGATACATATATATATTCTCTTGCTGATGGTACAACAGTGTATGTAGACTTGATCAACTTGAGGAGGTTGATAGTATCAGGTGGTGAACCAGGAGATAGGATACCACTTGATAAGCTGATGATAGAGTTCTGATGGTGTTGGAGTGCAACCTGATTGTAATATTATAGAGTATAGGATTCATTATTATTATATGTGTGTATGTATCGTATATGTGCTTTGTCCAGTAAATGTATCCCAATTTGCTGGTGTTTGCCCTTGTCCTAGTGAGGCTTCCCAGGAGGTAGTAACCCAGCAAACAATTTTAGGTTGCCACAACATATCTGGAAAGTATTTGAAAGTATTGGAAACGTTTGTTTTATCGTATCAGATACGATATTGTGTGTGGACTTAAATAGGTTTCCAAAACTTATAACCAAGACATATGTATCTAACACTAATTTGAGATGTGGCAACTTTACACTCCTAACATGAGTCATTCATAATCCATTCATATACCAATATGAATCTCTTATGAAAGGTTTGAGCCAATAATCTGAACCCTTTTCACATCTTTGTGTTTAAAGTTAAATTTCTTGAAATTAAATTATATTTTATATTATATTATTTTTATTATATTTTATATTATATTATTTTTATTATATTTTATATTATATTATTATTTTCAATTTAAATATTAAAACCAATTTAAGGGTAAAAAAAATCTAATAATTTATATTTCTTTTATTATTTACTAACAATTATAATTATTTACTAACGGAGAGAGGGGAGGCTGTACGGCGGAGAGTGGCGGCTGTGGCGGACAGTGGCGGCGGTGGCGGATAGTGGCGGCGGGCGGACAGTGGCGGCGGGCGGACAGTGGCGGCGGCGGGCGGACAGTGGCGGCGGGCGGACAGTGGCGGCGGCGGGCGGACAGTGGCGGCGGGCGGACAGTGGCGGCGGTGGCGGATAGTGGCGGCGGGCGGACAGTGGCGGCGGGCGGACAGTGGCGGCGGTGGCAGATAGTGGCGGCTGTGGCGGATAGTGGCGGCGGGCGGACCGTGGCGGCTTTGGCGGCGCTGGTGGACAGTGGCGGCGGGCGGACAGTGGCGGCGGCGGGCGGACAGTGGCGGCGGCGGGCGGACAGTGGCGGCGGCGGGCGAACAGTGGCGGCGGCGGGCGGACAGTGGTGGCGGCGGGCGGACAGTGGTGGCGGCGGGCGGAGAGTGGTGGCGGCGGGCGGACAGTGGTGGCGGCGGGCGGACTGTGGTGGCGGTGGCAGACAGTGGTGGCGGTGGCAGACAGTGGTGGCGGTGGCGGACAGTGGTGGCGGTGGCGGATAGTGGCAGCGGGCGGACAGTGGCGGCGGGCGGACAGTGGCGGCGGTGGCGGATAGTGGCGGCGGGCGGACAGTGGCGTCGGGCGGACAGTGGCGGCGGTGGCAGATAGTGGCGGCGGGCGGACAGTGGCAGCGGTGGCGGATAGTGGCGGCGGGCGGACAGGGCGGCGGCGGGCGGACAGTGGCGGCGGGCGGACAGTGGCGGCGGGCGGACAGTGGCGGCGGGAGGACAGTGGCGGCGGTGGCGGATAGTGGCGGCGGGCGGACAGTGGCGGCGGGCGGACAGTGGCGGCTGTGGCGGATAGTGGCGGCGGGCGGACCGTGGCGGCTTTGGCGGCGGTGGTGGACAGTGGCGGCGGCGGGCGGACAGTGGCGGCGGCGGGCGGACAGTGGCGGCGGCGGGCGAACAGTGGCGGCGGCGGGAGGACAGTGGTGGCGGCGGGCGGACAGTGGTGGCGGCGGGCGGATAGTGGAGGCGGCGGGCGGACAGTGGTGGCGGCGGGCGGACAGTGGTGGCGGCGGGCGGACAGTGGTGGCGGCGGGCGGACAGTGGTGGCGGCGGGCGGACAGTGGTGGCGGTGGCAGACAGTGGTGGCGGTGGCGGACAGTGGCGGCGGTGGCGGACAGTGGCGGCGGTGGCGGACAGTGGCGGCGGTGGCAGACAGTGGAGGCGGTGGCGGACACTGGCGGCTGTGTCTGACGGTGGTGGCGGGCGGTGGCGGGTGGTGGCGTCTGTGATGAGTGGTGGTGGCTGGCGGTGGTGGGTGGTGGCGGCGGTGGTGGGTGGTGGCGGCGGTGGTGGTGGGTGGTGGTGGCGGCGATGGTGGTGGTGGGTGGTGGTGGCGGTGGCGGCGGCGGCTGGTGGTGGTGGGTGGTGGCGGGCGGTGGCGGGCGGTGGCGGGCGGCGGCGGCTGTGATGGGTGGTGACGATCGGCGGTGGGGGGGGCTGGTGGCGGCTGGCGGTGGCGGCTTGCGGTGGCGACTGTGGCAACGGGCGGTGACGGCTGATAGCGGGCGGTGGTGGCGGCTGGTGGCAGGTGGTGGTGGCGGTGGTTGCGGCTGGTGGTGGCGGCTGGTGGTGGTAGCAGCTGGTGGCGGTGATGGCGGCTGGTGGTGGTGGCAGCTGGTGGCGGTGATGGCGGCTGGTGGTGGTGGTGGTGGCGGCTGGTGGTGGTGGCAGCTGGTGGCGGCTGGTGGCGGTGATGGCGGCTGGTGGTGGTGGTGGTGGTGATGGCGGCTGGTGGCGGGCGGTGGCGGGCGGTGGCGGCTTGTGGCGGCTGGTGGTGGCGGCGGTGGTGGGTGGTGGTGGTGGTGGTGGGTGGTGGTGGCGGCTGTGGTGGGTGGTGGCGGTGGTGTCGGCGGCGGCTATGGTGGGTGGTGGCGGCGGCGGCGGTGATGGGTGGTGGCGGCGGCGGTGGTGGTGGGTGGTGGTGGCGGCGGCGGTGATGGGTGGTGGCGGCGGTGGTGGTGGGTGGTGGTGGCGGCGGCGGCTGGTGGTGGTGGGTGGTGGTGGTGGGTGGTGGTGGTGGGTGGTGGCGGCGGGTGGCGTTGGTGGGTGGCGGTGGCTGGTGGCGGGTGGCGGCTGGTGGTGGGTGGTGGCGGCGGGTGGTGAGTGGCGGTGGTGGGTGGCAGTGGCGGGTGGCGGCTGGTGGTGGCGGGTGGCGGCTGGTGGTGGGTGGTGGCGGGTGGCGGCTGGTGGTGGGTGGTGGTGGGTGGCGGCTGGTGGTGGGTGGTGGCAGGTGGCGGCTGGTGGTGGGTGGTGGCGGGTGGCGGCTGGTGGTGGGTGGCGGGTGGCGGCGGGTGGCGGCTGGTGGTGGGCGGTGGCTGGTGGCGGGTGGCGGCTGGTGGTGGGTGGTGGCGGCGGGTGGTGAGTGGCGGTGGTGGGTGGCGGTGGCGGCTCGTGGTGGGTTATGGCGGGTGGCGGCGGGTGGCGGCTGGTGGTGGGTGGTGGGTGGCGGCTGGTGGTGGGTGGCGGGTGGCGGCGGGTGGCGGCTGGTGGCGGCCAGCTGGGACACACCCTTCACCACTGCAGGTCTGAGCACAACTAACCATGTCTCTCTCACCACCAGAACAGTGTTGCCAGCTCGCGCTCTCAAAATGTTTCCTTCAAAGATTGTATATTATCTTTGAACAACAAGTTTGATTATCAAGGAAATGATGCATATATTATTGTCACATTAATACTGTGCAATATCTTATTACATTCCTGCTAAATAATTATAATTTGAAACAGGACAAAAAATCCAACATATATATAAAAACCAACATTAGAGATCACGAGGCCTAGGCCTCGCCTGTGACCACACATCCTGCCTCCCTGTCCTGCTACCCTCTCACACCTCACACTCTTAACTCACTCATAATCACTCTCACTCTCTTACTCTGTCACTCTTACTCTCTGTCACTCTTACTCTCTGTCACTCTTACTCTCTGTCACTCTTACTCTCTGTCACTCTTACTCTCTGTCACTCTTACTCTCTATCACTCTTACTCTGTCATTCTTACTCTGTCACTCTTACTCACTCTCAGTCACCCTTACCCATTCATTCTCACTCTTACTCTCATACTCTTACTCTCAATTACTCTTACTCTCAATCACTCTTACTCCCAATCACTCCTACTCCCAATCACTCCTACTCTCAATCACTCCTACTCTCATTCTTACTCTTACTCCCAATCACTCTTACTCTCAATCACTCTTATTCTCATTCTTACTCTTACTCTCACTCTTACTCTTACTCCCAATCACTCTTACTCCCAATCACTCTTACTCTCAATCGCTCTTACTCTCAATCACTCTTACTCTCAATCACTCTTACTCCCAATCACTCTTACTTTCAATCACTCTTACTCTCAATCACTCTTACTCTCAATCACTCTTACTCTCAATCACTCTTACTCTCAATCACTCTTACTCTCACTAACTCTCAATCACTCTTACTCTCACTCTAACTCTCAATCACTCTTACTCTCATACTCACCCTTACTCTCAATCACTTTACTCTCACTCTTACTCATTCTGTCACCCTTACTCTCACTCTTACTCACTCTGTCACTCTTACTCACTCTCAGTCACTCTTTCTTATACTCACTCTTACTCACACTTACACACTCTCTGGCACTCTCACTCACCTTCAGTCACTCTTACTCACTCTTACCCACTCTCGCTCACTCTTACTCACTCTAGTTAATAAGAACACGCCAATATAAGACAACAAAACGTTTTCAGATTCTTTCTCACCACTTTCCAGCAACTTTTATAATTTATATAAATTATCTTAGGGAATAATACATAAATTATATATTTAAACATGATATTAGTGTTTAGTGGAATGCATAAGGAGTCAAATTGTGTTAAAAAGAGCGATTTTTAGAAAATTTGGAAAACTACTTTTTTCTGTTCATATTATAACTAAATGGATTTTAAAGGTTTCACTCAGCCAATATATATCATTCACAATTTATTAATGAATTTTACAAAAAAACACCATAAATTTTATATTTAAACATGTAAAAACTATTTGTTTTACATTTGGAAGAAAATAATTGTAGAAAAACAATTTATAATTAAACCTTTGTGTTTGGATTTTTTGAGTAAAAGTTTCTCAAAGGCTCTCCTGCACCATTCTCAATGCAAATCATTCCCACACCTTTGGGAAGAGATAGGCGAACGTTATGTAGATGATTTGTGTTTGCTGGGAAAGAAGGAGAGAGAGAAAGAACCAAGAACCACTGCTGTGGACAGGGTAGAAGGTAATACTAATAAGTCAAAGGGGGATTGAGGAGATCATATCACCTAAGGAGAGAGTGGGGAGTCACAGCGGCTCGAGTGGGTGTGTGCACGTGACAACGAGGCTAGTTGGAGCCGCATCCCCTAAATATGTGACGTTGAGCCCCTCTCCAAGGGCCAGAAGCGCCTAGTGTGATCTCCTAGCGAGGTATAAGCACTCTACCGAGTTGTGGGTTGGGTTGTCTGCAAAGGAGGAACAACGACGACAACACCACCAACACACAATCTATAATACGCATACCCATACTTTGGGTGGTAGTGACCGTATAGCCATCCTGTAGGCAGTAGTGGACCCCATACCCATCCTGTGGACGGTAGTGCACCCCATACCAATCATGCGGGCAGTAGTGGACCCCATGTCTATCCTGTGGGTGGTAGTGACCCAATACCCATCCTGTAGGTGATAATGATCACCTCTTACCCATCCTGTGAGTTATTGTCAACCCAATACCCATCCTGTGGATGGTAGTGGACCCCATACTTATTTTCTGGCCGGTACTGGACCATATACCCATCCTGTGGATGGTTGTGGACCCCCATACCCATGCTGTGGGTGGTTGTGGATCCCCATACCTATCATATGGGTGGTAGTGACCCCATACCAATCCTGTGGGCGGTAGTAGACCCCCATGCCCATCCTGTGGGGGGGGGGGTAGTGATCCCATATCCATCTTGTGGGTAGTAGTGGCCTCCGCCCATACCCATACTGTGAGTGGGTGTCTACCCAATACCCATCCTGAAGGCGATAGTTGACCCCATACTCATTTTGTGGGGAGTAGTGGCGCATATACCCTTCCTGTGGAGGGACATGACCCCCATACCCACCCTGTGGGCGGTAGTGGACCCCTATACCCATCCTGTGGATGATAGTGGTCCCCATACCCATTCTGTGGATGATAGTGGTCCCCAAAGCAATCCTGTCGGCGGTAGTGGACCATCCTGTGGATGATAGTGATCCCCAAACCCATCGTATGGGCGGTAGTGGACCCCATGCCTATCCTGTAGGCGGTACATGACGTCAATCGGCATATTGTGGGCGGTAATGGACCCATGCCCATCACGTGGGAGGTACTGGACCCCTATACTCATCCTTATGTGGCAGTGGAGGCCATACCCATCGTTTGGGTTGTAGTGGACACAATACTTATCATGTGGGCGCCATACCTATCTTGTGGGCGACAGTAGGCGCCATACCCATCATGTGGGCGGTATTGGACCCACTTCCCACCCTGAGTGCGGTAGTGGACCCAATACGCGTCCTATGGGTGGCAGTTAACCCCATACCCATCCTGTGGGCGGCAGTAGACGATATACTCATCCTGTTGGCGGTAGTTGAGCATATACCCCTTTCCTGGACGGTACTGGACCCTATTCTCATGCTGTAGGCGGCAATGGAGGCCATACCCATCCTGTGGGCGGTAGTAGACACAATTTTCATCCTGTGGGTGATTGTGGACCCCATATCCATCCTGTAAGCGGTATAGTGGACGCCACACACATCCTTTGGGCGGTATAGTGGACGCCACACACATCCTTTGGGCGGTATAGTGGACGCCACACATCCTTCGGGCTATATTGTGGACGCCACACACATTCTTTGGGCGTAAGAGGAATATATATTCCCATCCAGTGGGCAGTAGTGGACTCTATACTCATCTTGTAGATGATAGTGGTCCCTAAGCTCATCCTGTGGGCAGTAGTGGACCCCATACCCATCCTGCAGGCGGTAGTGGACGCCATACTCATCCTGTGGGTGGTAGATGACCATATACACATCCAGTAGGCGGTAGTGAACCCCATACCCTTCCTGTGGATGATAGTGGTCCCCATACCCATCCTGTGGGCAGTTGTTGGGCCCCAGACCCATCCTACAAGTGGTATGGACCCCTTACCCACCTAACAGGTGGTAGTGGACCCTAAACCCATCCTTCAGTAGGAAGTAGACACTATACCATCCTGTTTGCAGCAGTTTACTCCATAGACACTCCAACAACATCGCTTTCTGCTGACGTTCCTACAATACATTCTCTAAAGATATTTAAAGCACAGACTAGTGTATATAATGTTGATTGGTGAAGCACTTTTATTTTATGTAATAAATTATAGTGCTTATTATAATTTACTAAGAACAACTAATATTTCTTAAAAAAAAACTACAAGCCTTCAATAGGATGTAGGTGATCTGTAATATTCTAAGAGCATGGACAATAGTAGGTAAATTTCACAACCCATGTGGGACCTGAAAACTACAATTTTCATTATAATTGAACCAATCACGTCTGTTCTGCTGTCTACGGCGATGGACGGGTACTGTGAGACGTAAATTGGTACGTGAGGAAGAGTTTGGGCATTGAAAAAAGTATAACTGGGAATATACCGCATATGTACTAATTCATAAGCAAAATATTGACTATAAGCAATAAGTCATATATGTGCTGTCTTATGCAAGAGCGGGTTGCTCATCAAGACTGTAACTTGAAATATGTACCGAGTTCATATAGACATTAACTTGAACTATGCACCTACCTCATCAAGACTGTAACTTGAACTATGTACCTAGCTAATCAAGACTGTAACTTGAACTATGCACCTAGCTCATCAAGACTGTAACTTGAACTATGTATCAGGTTCAACAAGACTGTAACTTGAACTATGTACATAGTTCAACAAGACTGTAACTTGAACTATGTACCTAGCTCATCAAGACTGTAACTTGAACTATGTACCTAGCTCATCAAGACTGTAACTTGAACTATGCACCTAGCTCATCAAGACTGTAACTTGAACTATGTACCTAGCTCATCAAGACTGTAACTTGAACTATGTACCTCCATTATGTCCCTCTAACATGTTCCTCAACCACTCACAGGTTTTTTAACATAACCCAGAAATTCTCAAAAACGGTTGGTATACTCTCTAAAATCAGATATTATATACCAATGTGTCTCTCTTTCTCTCTCTGTCTCTGTCTCTCTCTCTCTGTCTCTCTCTCTCTCTCTCTCTCTCTCTCTCTCTCTCTCTCTCTCTCTCATTATATATATATATATATATATATATATATATATATATATATATATATATATATATATATATATATATATATATATATATATATATATATATATATATATATACTCTTATTGGTCGCCCGGATGGTATCACAGTGAACCCCTGGAAGAATGGCAAGCAGTTGGTATGGGACTACACGTGCGTATCAACCCTGGCTAACACCTACATTAACCTCAGTGTTGCACAACCAGGTGGCGCTGCCACCCACAGGGAAGCAGCCAAATCCCGTAAGTATAGAGAACTGGATCACCACTACAATTTTGTCCCCATTGCTTCTGAGACACTCGGCGCCTGGGGTAAAAGTGCTACCAGTTTTTTGAAGGAACTGGGTTCTAGGCTCATTGAAACAACAAGGGACCCAAGAGCTGCAAGCTTTCTTTTCCAGCGCCTCAGTGTGGCGATACAGAGGGGAAATGCGCACTGCATCCAGGGTTCCTGCCCGCCATGGAGGAGCTAGAGGAACTCGACAACCTATGATAACCATCTTTGTAACCCATATGTAACTCCTTTTTTGTAACAAAGTTCAAATAATGTAAATATATATGTGGACATACAAAAGAATGGGGCTGGTAGGAGAAGATAATATTAGTGTTCAGTGAGAAACCACAAGGTCTCCTCTGAATACTTTTTATTTTCTTCTCCGAGGCTATGGGTCCCCACATTGGCACCAGAGGTGGTACCCTCACAAACTTTTATATATATATATATATATATATATATATATATATATATATATATATATATATATATATATATATATATATATATATATATATATGTCGTACCTAGTAGCCAGAACGCACTTCTCAGCCTACTATGCAAGGCCCGATTTGCCTAATAAGCCAAGTTTTCCTGATTTAATATATTTTTTCTAATTTTTTTCTTTTGAAATGATAAAGCTACCCATTTCATTGTGTATGAGGTCAATTTTTTGTTATTGGAGTTAAAATTAACGTAGATATATGACCGAACCTAACCAACCCTACCTAACCTAACCTAACCTATCTTCATAGGTTAGGTTAGGTTAAGTAGCCGAAAAAGTCAGGTTAGGTTAGGTTAGGTAGGTTAGGTAGTCGAAAAAACATTAATTCATGAAAACTTGGCTCCTTAGGCAAATCGGGCCTTGCATAGTAGGCTGAGAAGTGCGTTCTGGCTACTAGGTACGACATATATATATATATATATATATATATATATATATATATATATATATATATATATATATATATATATGTCGTACCTAGTAGCCAGAACGCACTTCTCAGCCTACTATTCAAGGCCCGATTTGCCTAATAAGCCAAGTTTTCATGAATTAATTGTTTTTCGACTACCTAACCTACCTAACCTAACCTAACTTTTTTGTCTACCTAACCTAACCTAACCTATAAAGATAGGTTAGGTAGGGTTGGTTAGGTTCGGTCATATATCTATGTTAATTTTAACTCCAATAAAAAAAAATTGACCTCATACATAATGAAATGGGTAGCTTTATCATTTCATAAGAAAAAAAATTGAGAAAATATATTAATTCAGGAAAACTTGGCTTATTAGTCAAATCGGGCCTTGCATAGTAGGCCGAGAAGTGCATTCTGGCTACTAGGTACGACATATATATATATATATATATATATATATATATATATATATATATATATATATATATATATATATTGTGACGATAATCTCCTTCAAGAGATTGAGCCTGCTCTTCCCTCCACAAATACGTCGCAACAAATATATATAACTACTATGGAAGAAATGTCCAACAACGACAACAACACCAGCAAGGTTTGCCAGAGCGCAAAACGTATGCAGCCAGGGACACCTGTTCAGACTCAAACCGCCAAACTACCTGTTGATCGCTGCCGGCTCTCCGCTGATTGGTCGCCGGCTGGGCTGCTACTGCACTCGCCCCCCCCCCATACTACTTGATGTCTGGGGTCGCCACGACCTCAGACCTCAGAATATTCAGTGCTTCCACAGTTAACACTTCTCCTGGCTAGACGTTAGCGTATACTGAGAGAGGTGGTAGCTTAAAGCCAATATTCCAGCACCTTACCTTTATTTTTGTATTGCACTTCTTGTTATTTTGTCTTAACGTAACTTTTCATTGTGTCATTTAATTATTCTTATTATTTTGATTGATTGATTTTATTATACAAATTTGTTTGTCCATTTTATTCATGTTTTGATTTATTTAACGTAATTAAAATTTCATTGTTAAAATTTACTTGTGTTTTGTGTGTCTTCTCCTTACCTTACCACAAACGAAGTTCCAGTTTTTCTATTTTTTTTTTATAACTATGTGACGAGGCCATACCCCTAGCCTTAAACAGACGAACACCAACGCGTTACCGTCACAAGTTATATGGGGGCCTGTCCGGGAGCTTCACTCAGGTACTGGTGCCAAGTGGTAATTTATGGTAAGCGTATTTAACTTTGTTAACGTAGCTTTACTATTTTTCATATTCAATTTCATTTTTATAAGGTGCGGTGTATTGTGCAGTACGAGAGTAACATATGGTGAAGGTGAGACAACTTTGGATTACGTGGTGACTGTAGGCCTCAGTCATACTCTTAATTGGTCATCTCTCCCTCCGTGTTATTACTCGTGTTTACCATCTTTGTCCCTTGAATATTTCTCATTTTGACAGATCATCATATTGGTACCCTGGTACTGTGGTCTGCCCCGGGTCAAGAGTACCCAATCTTCTGCAATCTGACTGTAGGAGGACAAAGAGGGCCATAGTTCCTCTAGCTCGAACTTTAGTTGCTGAATTGGGACCTCAGCAGCAGTTCTCGTCACCAGTTGACACCTCGCACCCCTACACGTCAGTCAGAGATGATGATACATACAACGGTAGGGAATTAGCTTACTTTTCAGAGCACAAAAGTTCGCTAATTCTGTAAGTATCATATTAAATTCAGTAGGAAAAACTTGCTTTATGTCCTATAGAGACTTGGCAAGGTATGCCTACATCCTTGGACTACCAATTTTACTTTTGAAGCATTTAACTGTTTCATTTGTTTTCGAAACTCTGTTTCATTTGTTAGTAGGATTTTCTTGCCCTTATCCTCTTACATGAGTACCGGGTACAAGATTTCCTGCGCCCTTGATTTAATTTAATCATTTAACATCTTTTACTTAACTTTAATTGTTAAAGATCTCACAGGATAGGTACCAGTTGCCACGTTGTCCTGTTTCTGACATTCACTATTGAATATTCGTGTACCTTTATTTGCTAATTTCACCATGTTTCGTCTCCAAGCTTTCCGTACAAATCCAGCAGGTGAAATAGGGACTTTAAGTCGTGCCAAGAAGACTGAATTACAAACTCTTGCACATGAGTATCAACTAGAAGTTCCCTACCAAGCCAACAAAAATGACCTACACAGCCTGTTGCTGGATTACTATTTAGAGCAAGGTAAGATAGACTCTGAAACTCATGAAACTTACTATATTGCAGATAAAACTGATTTGGCAACGCTGAAACTCAAACTAGAGCTGGCCAAGATTGAACGTGAGCAGCAAAGAGAAGCAGCTGCCATACGAAGGGAAGAACAAGAACGAGAAATCACCCTCAGAGAACGTGAAATTACTTTGAGGAGAGAAGAACAAGAACGAGAAATCACCCTCAGAGAACGTGAAACTACTTTGAGGAGAGAAGAACAAGAACGCGAAGCTGCCTTGAGGAGAGAAGAACACGAACGTGGACTCGCCCTCCACGAACGTGAGGTCGCCTTGCTCCATGAACGTGAGAGAGTACAGCTTGAAACAAAACAACGCGAGTTGGAAATACAACGCGAACATGACAAGCAACAAGCGACTCTGGCTCTAGAGTGTCGTCAACGCGAAATCGCCTTGGAAACTTCACACTTCACTCAACGCCAGCAAGCTACTGCCAATCTTCCCGTCAGTTTTAATATATCACATGCAAGTAAGTTAATGCCATCCTTTGTAGAAGCAGAAGTTGATGTGTTTTTCACCACCTTTGAAACCCTTGCTAATCAACTCAGTTGGCCTGTCGACCAATGGGCCACACTTCTCAGAGTCCATCTTACAGGTAGAGCGGCAGTCACACTCAGTACTCTGGCGTCTGAGAATGACTACCAGACTCTGAAACAAGCAGTGTTGGACGCCTACCTACTTTCCACCGAAAGTTATAGAAGGAAATTCCGTGACCACCTGAAGGCAAGTACCACTACCTTCCTCGAGTTTGCTAACACGAAACGGAGGTATTTCATGAAATGGCTGGAAGCAGCACATGTCTCTACTTTTACAGAACTCGTCAACCTGATGCTTGTTGAAGAATTCTTGAGGCGTGTGCCGCCTCCTGTCCGCCTCTACTTAGCAGATAAAGAAGAAACCGACTACCTGAAGTGTGCTAAGTCGGCTGACACTTACAGCCTCATCCACCGGCTGACACCCGAACCATCCTCCAGTAAGAAGTCGTGGTACAGTTACGAGAAGGTGAGCCCCGATCAAGCTGGTTCACAACTGTACTGCAAGTATTGTAGACTCTATGGACATACCATAGACAAGTGTGGTAAGTCTCAATACAAGGGAATCACTGACCAACAAAAACCCAAACCAACTCCTCCTAATTCCGGTAAGCCTGTGATGAATGTTGGTGTTGATGTTAATGATCTTTCTCTTTTCAGTAACCACCTGTATACTGGAACTGTCTCTGCCAACGGTTCAAATCCGGAGGGACGTTTCAAATTGAAGATCTTGAGGGACACAGCGGCTCTACAATCGATCATCTTGAAGTCGGCTGTGCCCAACATCACCTACACCGGAGAAACTGTCTTCATCACTGACCTCACTGCTACCACTCCATACCCTCTCGCCAGAGTCCACCTGGATTGTCCCTACGTGAACGGGGAAGTCCAAGTCGCCATCAGGGAAAAGCCTTTTCCCATGCCTGGAGTGCAACTTCTCCTAGGCAACGACTTGGCAGAAGACCTGCAACCGACCAACCTGATCGTCATGGACAAACCCCAGGTGTGTAACTCTGTGCCAATAAACCCTATTCTAGAGTATGTTCCAGCAGAGGTTCAAGAGAGTGATGAAGTTTCTCCTCCGGTTCTCGTGACCACCCGTGCACAAGCCGCACGTCCACAGCCAGCTGACTCTACTGCTACCGCTGTCCCTCAAGACCCTTAGAAACTCCCCCCGCATCTGACCAAGTTGGAGTTCCGTAAGTTACAGGGGAAGATCTTACTTTAACACCATTGTTTTTCCAGGCTGAGACTCAACCCGACAGTATTCCTGGGTTCTTCCTAGAGAACGACTTGTTCTACCGCAGATATAGACCCAGTAAACTGAAGGAGGAGGACGATTGGGCCAACATCGAACAACTTGTGATTCCACCAGCCTGCGGCCCACTATTCTACACCTGGCCCACGGAGCATTCTCCCACTACGGCTTCAACAAGACTTACCATGGGATTCGTCAAGACTACTACTGGCCAGGTATGGTAAATAACGTCAAACAGTACGTAAAACAGTGTCATACATGTCAGATGGCAGGCAAACCGAACATCTCCATTCCCAGAGCGCCACTGATTCCCATACAGGTGCCTGCGGAACCTTTCCACAGACTCATAATAGACTGTGTTGGTCCTTTACCTCGGACCAGTTCAGGTAACGCCTACATCCTAACCATCCTGTGTCCTACCACCAGATTTCCCATAGCAGTTCCAGTGAAAAACATCACGGCTGCTACGGTTATCAAACATCTATTGAAGATCTTCACTCAATACGGATTTCCCAGGGAGATTCAAAACGACTGTGGTACCACCTTCACCAGTGATCTCTTCAAAAGGACACTGGAGGAGTTCAACATCAAACAGGTATTGTCCAGCCCCTATCATCCTGCTTCACAGGGTTCTCTTGAACGTAGTCATCAGACCATCAAAGAACTCTTGAAAAAGTTTTGTAGTGAAACCTCGAAGGATTGGGATAAGCAGATTGACCTAATAATGTGTATTTTCAGAAGTCTCCCCAATGAGTCCCTAGGAGTATCTCCTTATGAGATGCTCTACGGCCGTAAGTGCCGTACTCCCCTTAAGGCTTTCAAAGACTCTCTCCGAGATGCCACCTTCAGTGAGCATCAGAATGTGCCCCAGTTTCTTCAAAACCTTCAACACATTCTAGAGAGAGTCCACCGTTTTGCCCATGATAATCTATTGAAAGCCCAGGAGAGAATGAAGACTCATTACGACCAGACCAGCAAAGTAAGAAAATTCAAGCCGGGAGACTTCGTCCTTGCCTATTTCCCTATCCCAGGTTCACCTTTACAAAACAGGTTTTCAGGACCCCACTGCGTCAAAGAGTGCAGGAATAATAACCACTACGTAATAGAGACTCCAGATAGGCGGCGGAAGACCCAGCTGTGCCACGTCAACCTCCTGAAGCAATATAATGGTACTCCTCCCACTGTCCTGACTAATTGTTCTACCTTCACAGAACCCTACATCCACAGTGAGACCATCCCAGCTTCTCCTCCCGAAAGCACTGACAAGGAGTCAGCGCTTTCTAATTCCGAAATCCTTAATGATCTTCCCAAATGCTTTCAGGATAATAATCATGCTCCTTTGCCCTATTCTAATTCCACTCTCACCTCGTCAGATAAGCCCTTCATCCTCCATGTCGACGCCAGTGGTACCGACGTTGGTGGTGTCGTGATGCAGCAACGAGGCGAGAAGAATACACCTGTCAGCGACTACCGCTACAAGGAACGACGGAACAATTGGCAAGGAGCTACTCTTCATCATCCTGAAGCTTCAGCACTTCACTCCACACCTGAAAAGTGCTCGGTTACCATCAACACGGACCACACCACCCTACACCTCCTGCAGCACGCCCACTTCTCATCTCAACGTCTTCTACTATGGGCTTGCTAACTGCAGAAATTCAACCTGGAGACACGCTATACCAAGAGTCTGACAACATCTTAGCCCATGATCTCTCCAGAGTTTATGAAGTAGAAGTGACTCCATCCATTACTCCACCACATAACGACGTACTTCTTCCAGAACCGCAGGCTTCGGGGGAGAGTTGTGACGATAATCTCCTTCAAGAGATTGAGCCTGCTCTTCCCTCCACAAATACGTCGCAACAAATATATATAACTACTATGGAAGAAATGTCCAACAACGACAACAACACCAGCAAGGTTTGCCAGAGCGCAAAACGTATGCAGCCAGGGACACCTGTTCAGACTCAAACCGCCAAACTACCTGTTGATCGCTGCCGGCTCTCCGCTGATTGGTCGCCGGCCGGGCTACTACTGCACTCGCCCCCCCCCCCATACTACTTGATGTCTGGGGTCGCCACGACCTCAGACCTCAGAATATTCAGTGCTTCCACAGTTAACACTTCTCCCGGCTAGACGTTAGCGTATACTGAGAGAGGTGGTAGCTTAAAGCCAATATTCCAGCACCTTACCGTTATTTTTGTATTGCACTTCTTGTTATTTTGTCTTAACGTAACTTTTCATTGTGTCATTTAATTATTCTTATTATTTTGATTGATTGATTTTATTATACAAATTTGTTTGTCCATTTTATTCATGTTTTGATTTATTTAACGTAATTAAAATTTCATTGTTAAAATTTACTTGTGTTTTGTGTGTCTTCTCCTTACCTTACCACAGACGAAGTTCCAGTTTTTCTATTTTTTTTTATAACTATGTGACGAGGCCATACCCCTAGCCTTAAACAGCCGAACACCAACGCGTTACCGTCACAATATATATATATATATATATATATATATATATATATATATGTATATATATATATATATATGTATATATATATATATATATATATATATATATATATATATGTATTTATATATATATATATATATATATATATATATATATATATATATATATATATATATATATAATATATATATATATATATATATATATATATATATGTATATATATATATATATATATATATATATATATTATTAAATATCGCCGAAAAAGTAAGATTAATAATTCTAACACGAATTTTCTCGATCTTTCGTACATTTCTTTTCACTGTCGGTGGTAATTCAAAAATCAATTCTCCAAAATTCATTTTTATTTCTAGTCTGACGTGACACTTGAGCGCGTTTCGTAAAACTTATTACATTTTCAATGACTTTAGTTTACACATACACAACTGAATAGAACTTGCACATCTCCGATTTGTTTATATCTACATTTGAGTGAGGTGGATGGGGTGAGGTGGTATTAATATGGTATTAATTTCATCAACACAAGACAAGTGTCAAGACACACAAGCCTGGAAACCCAATTCGGCCAATCATTAGCCAGATACCCACACCCACGTACAGACTGGCGAAGCGACTCAACGGCCTGCTGACTCCTTATGTCCCTTGCGCCTTCAGCCTGAAGTCTCCAAAGGAATTTGTTGACTTACTGCGGGGCACACGGGCCACAGGGATAAGAGCCTCGTTGGACGTAGAATCACTGTTCACCAACGTACCTGTGGACGAGACAATCGGGATTATAGACGACAGAGTGTATCGTGATCCAGCCTGTACTCCTCTTGACATACCAGAAAATATCCTAAGGAAACTACTCCAAGCTTGTACTAAAGAGGCACCCTTCTTGAGCCCGGATGGGCACATGTATAAGCAAGTAGATGGGGTCGCCATGGGTTCTCCCCTAGGTGTCCTGTTTGCAAACTTCTACATGGGTACCATCAAGCAAAAAGTCTTAGTCGACATGAACTTGAAACCGGCCATATACTGCAGGTATGTTGATGACATTTTTACACAGGTTCCTGATGTCAGACATCTGCAGGAGCTGAAGGAGGCGTTTGAGCAGAGTTCCGTGCTGCGTTTCACTTACGAGACGGAAAAGGATGGGAAGCTGCCCTTTCTAGATGTAACTGTCATGGAAAAGAGCGGAGGTTTCCACACTGCAGTGTACACTAAGGAAACGAACATAGGAATGTGCCTAAATGCCAACAGCGACTGCCCAGACAGGTACAAGAGGAGTGTTGTTAACGCATATGTCGACCGTGCTCTCAGCCACAGCTCAGAATGGAAGCAAGTCGACGAAGAACTCTGTAGGGTAAGGCAGGTCCTAGTCAACAAGGGCTTCTACAATGGTTTCGTCGAAGACATCATAAGTAGGAAAGTGAAACGCCATGCAACCTCTGAAGAGACAACTAACACAACACCTATACCCCCTATTAGACTATTTTACAGGAACTTCTTTTCCACAGCTCATAAAACAGAGGAAAGGGTCCTGAAAGATATTGTTAATAGAAACGTTATCCCTACAGACAAAATCAGAAGATACAACTGACGATTTACTATAAAACCAGAAAAACGGCCAGCCTACTCATGAGAAACTCTCCAGACACAAAGGAGAACGCTTTAAAAGAGACCAACGTCGTCTATGCCTTCAAATGCCCTCTTGGGGACTGTAAGCTCCAAAAAACCCAGTATATAGGGAAGACAACAACATCTCTTTCTAGGCGTTTAACGATGCATAAGCAACAGGGCTCCATTAAGGAACATATAATCTCTTCCCACAACCAAACCATCGCCAGAGAAATCCTAGTAAACAACACAGAAATCATTGATAGATACAGCGATAGCAGACGGATTGACGTTTGCGAGGCACTACACATTAAAAAGTCAACACCAGCAATCAACAGCCAATTAATGCACAACTATATTCTACCCACCTCAAGACTCCGCTCCAATATAGAAGCATCAAGAAATATGGACCAATAGGCTTTCTACAATCACTTCCATTCAATACCCATTGTTTCGTGTTCTGTCTTGTGTTGATGAAATTAATACCCTATTAATACCACCTCACCCCATCCACCTCACTCAAATGTAGATATAAACAAATCGGAGATGTGTAAGTTCTATTCAGTTGTGTATGTGTAAACTAAAGTCTTTGAAAATGTAATAAGTTTTACGAAATGCGGTCAAGTGTCGCGTCAGACTAGAAATAAAAATGAATTTTGGAGAATTGATTTTTGAATTACCACTAACAGTGAAAAGAAATGTACGAAAGATCGAGAAAATTCGTGTTAGAATTATTAATCTTACTTTTTCGGTCATATTTAATAATATATGTCTACAGGAAAGACTGCTACCAAAATATACTTATATATATATATACAACCCGTTCTCGCAAATTCGTAAAGTCAATATTGACTTATTAACTACGTGTATAGGTGATATACTAAACATAATAGATACCCCTAAAAAGATTCATAGAAAACACCGACCTTACCTAACCTTGTTAGTATCTTAAGATAAGCATCTTATTGCTTCGTAATTACAATTATTACTTAACCTATACCTATTATAGGTTAGGTAATAATTGTAATTACGAAGCAATAAGATGCTTATCTTAAGATACTAAGAAGGTTAGGTAAGGTCGGTGTTTTCTATGAATCTTTTTAAGGGTATCTATTATGTTAAGTATGTCACCTATGCACATATTTAATAAGTCAATATTGACTTATTAAATTTGCGAGAACGGGTTGATATATATATATATATATATATATATATATATATATATATATATATATATATATATATATATATATATATATATGTATATATATAAATATATATATATATATATATATATATATATATATATATATATATATATATATATATATATTTATATATATATATATATGTTGTACCTAGTAGCCAGAACTCAATTCTCAGCCTACTATGCAAAGCCCGATTTGCCTAATAGGCCAAGTTTTTCATGAATTAATTGTTTTTCGACTACCTAACCTACCTAACCTAACCTAACCTAACTTTTTCGGCTACCTAAGCTAACCTAACCTATAAACATAGGTTAGGTTAGGTTAGGTAGGGTTGGTTAGGTTCGGTCATATATCTACGTTAATTTTAACTTCAATTAAAAGAAATTGACCTCATACATAATGAAATGGGTAGCTTTATCATTTCATAAGAAAAAAATTAGAGAAAATATATTATTTCATGAAAACTTGGCTTATTAGGCAAATTGGGACTTGCATAGTAGGCCGAGAAGTACGTTCTGGCTACTAGGTACGACATATATATATATATATATATATATATATATATATATATATATATATATATATATATATATATATATATATATATATATATATGTCGTACCTAGTAGCCAGAACGCACTTCTCAGCCTACTATGCAAGGCCCGATTTGCCTAATAAGCCAAGTTTTCCTGAATTAATATATTTTCTCAATTTTTTTCTTATGAAATGATAAAGCTAACCATTTTATTATGTATGAGGTTAATTTTTTTATTGGAGTTAAAATTAACGTAGATATATGACCGAACCTAACCAACCCTACCTAACCTAACCTAACCTATCTTTATAGGTTAGGTTAGGCTAGGTAGCCGAAAAAGTTAGGTTAGGTTAGGTTAGGTAGGTTAGGTAGTCGAAAAACAATTAATTCATGAAAACTTGGCTTATTAGGCAAATCGGGCCTTGCATAGTAGGCTGAGAAGTGAGTTCTGGCTACTAGGTACGACATATATATATATATATATATATATATATATATATATATATATATATATATATATATATATATATATATATATATATATATATATATATATGTATGTATATATATATATATATATAAATATATATAAATATATATTAGTATATTTTGGTAGCAGTCTTTCCTTTAGACATATATTATTAAATATGACCGAAAAAGTAAGATTAATAATTCTAACACGAATTTTCTCTATCTTTCTTACATTTATTTTCACTGTTGATGGTAATTCAAAGATCAATTCTCCAAAATTCATTTTTATTTCTAGTCTGACGCGACACTTGAGCGCGTTTCGTAAAACTTATTAAATTTTCAAAGACTTTAGTTTACAAACACACAACTGAAACTGAATAGAGCTTTCACATCTTCGAGGTTTATATCTACATTTGGGTGAGGTGGATGAGGTGAAAAACGAACTTTCAACATTGGGTATTGAATGGGTATTAAATTCCAACACAAGACAGAACACGAAACAATGGGTATTGAATGGGTATTAAATTCAAACACAAGACAGAACACGAAACAATGGGTATTGAATGGAAGTAATTGTAGAAAGCCTATTGGTCCATATTTCTTGATGCTTCTATATTGGAGCGGAGTCTTGAAGTGGGTAGAATATAGTTGTGCATTAATTGGCTGTTGATTGCTGGTGTTGACTTCTTGATGTGTAGTGCCTCGCAGACGTCAAGCCGCCTGCTATCGCTGTATCTATCGATGATTTCTGTGTTGTTTGCTAAGATTTCTCTGGTGATGGTTTGTTTGTGGGAAGAGATTATATGTTTCTTAATGGAGCCCTGTTGCTTATGCATCGCTAAACGCCTGGAAAGACACAACACAACACCTATACCCCCTATTAGACTATTCTACAGGAACTTCTTTTCCACAGCCTATAAAACGGAGGAAAGGGTCCTGAAAGATATTGTCAGTAGAAACGTTATCCCTATAGACAAAAATCAGAAGATACAACTGACGATTTACTATAAAACCAGAAAAACGGCCAGCCTACTCAAGAGAAACTCTCCAGACACAAAGCAGAACGCTTTAAAAAGAGACCAACGTCGTCTATGCCTTCAAATGCCCTCTTGGGGACTGTAAGCCTAAAAAAAACAGTATATAGGCAAGACAACAACATCTCTATTCCAGGCGTTTAACGATGCATAAGCAACAGGGCTCCATTAAGGAACATATAGCCTCTTCCCACAAACAAACCATCACCAGAGAAATCTTAGCAAACAACACAAAAATCCTCAATAGATACAGCGATAGCAGGCGGCTTGACGTCTGCGAGGCACTACACATCAAGAAGTCAACACCAGCAATCAACAGCCAATTAATGCACAACTATATTCTACCCACTTCAAGACTCCGCTCCAATATAGAAGCATCAAGAAATATGGACCAATAGGCTTTCTACAATTACTTCCATTCAATACCCATTGTTTCGTGTTCTGTCTTGTGTTTGAATTAATACCCATTCAATACCCATTGTTTCGTGTTCTGTCTTGTGTTGGAATTTAATACCCATTCAATACCCAATGTTGAAAGTTCGTTTTTCACCTCATCCACCTCACCCAAATGTAGATATAAACCTCGAAGATGTGAAAGCTCTATTCAGTTTCAGTTGTGTGTTTGTAAACTAAAGTCTTTGAAAATGTAATAAGTTTACGAAACGCGCTCAAGTGTCGCGTCAGACTAGAAATAAAAATGAATTTTGGAGAATTGATCTTTGAATTACCATCAACAGTGAAAATAAATGTAAGAAAGATAGAGAAAATTCGTGTTAGAATTATTAATCTTACTTTCTCGGTCATATTTAATAATATATGTCTACAGGAAAGACTGCTACCCAAATATACTAATATATATATATATATATATATATATATATATATATATATATATATATATATATATATATATATATATATATATATATATATATATATATATATATATATATATATATATATATATATATATATATATATATTTATATATATATATATATATATATATATATATATATTTATATATATATATTTATATATATATATATATTAGATATATATATAATATATATAGCATAAAAGAACTAAACAAAAAATAATATAACCAGTTGGTTTTCCTCCTATTATCGAGGTGCATAAACATACCGCCATGCTGCAATGACTGCATGTTTACTCAAAGGACGAGTGGCGCTGCCCAATATACTCGCCCTTCTCGGTAAAGTTTTAATGTGAAATCCGACCTGCACAAACACTCTTGAGACTTCCCTGACGTACACACTGCTGACATCACCCTAGTTTTAGCCTCGTCTCTGCTGGGTTTTCCGAGAGTCCTGGTCGAGGACCGGGCCGCGGGGACGTTAAGCCTCGAAATCATCGCAAGGTACCCAAGATTCCCGCCCTCTCTTCAGCTAGGATATCCGTGTTTACAATCATGGCGTCACAGAGGCGCTGCTGTAAAGTTGGCGTCAGGGTTTGTACTTGCGCCGCGGTCGTCCTTATGAGATTTGATTTATTATGTAGCACATAGCCCTCCTGCAGGTTGTAGTGGAAGGGTTACAGGGACACACTATACCCATCCTGCAGGTGGTAGTGGAAGGGTTACAGGGGCACACTATACCCATCCTGCAGGTGGTAGTGGAAGGGTTACAGGGGCACACTATACCCATCCTGCAGGTGGTAGTGGAAGGGTTACAGGGGCACACTATACCCATCTTACAGGTGGTTGTGGAAGGGTTACAGAAGCACACTATACCCATCCTGCTGGTGGTAGTGGAAGGGTTACAGGGGCACACTATACCCATCCTGCAGGTGGTAGTGGAAGGGTTACAGGGACACACTATACCCATCCTGCTGGTGGTAGTGGAAGGG
Organism: Procambarus clarkii; assembly: GCF_040958095.1. Classification (NCBI taxonomy): domain Eukaryota; kingdom Metazoa; phylum Arthropoda; class Malacostraca; order Decapoda; family Cambaridae; genus Procambarus; species Procambarus clarkii. Next base: position 13,111,846 of record NC_091229.1, read on the forward strand.
TTACAGGGGCACACTATACCCATCCTGCAGGTGGTAGTGGAAGGGTTACAGGGACACACTATACCCATCCTGCAGGTGGTAGTGGAAGGGTTACAGGGGCACACTATACCCATGCTGCTGGTGGTAGTGGAAGGGTAACAGAGACACACTATACCCATCCTGCAGGTGGTAGTGGAAGGGTTACAGGGGCACACCATACCCATCCTGCAGGTGGTAGTGGAAGGGTTACAGGGACACACTATACCCATCCTGCAGGTGGTAGTGGAAGGGTTACAGGGGCACACTATACCCATGCTGCTGGTGGTAGTGGAAGGGTAACAGAGACACTATACCCATCCTGCAGGTGGTAGTGGAAGGGTTACAGAGACACACTATACCCATCCTGCTGGTGGTACGTGATGTGGCTCATATTGTATTATATTGACACCATATGAATTATATCCAGGAATAAATACGAAATATTTCACGTGTACTTAAGTCAATATGTATATTCATGTCAATATGTATATTGACATGAAAATGCCAGCCGCTATAGAGGGAGTGATCATCTGTGCGCAAACTATCACACGTCCATTTCAGGTCCAATGGGCATGTTACATATGGATCAGCCAATTCCAAAGATGGACGGAGCCGTTTGGGCACGTTTTCTTTCACTTGATACCTCTAATATTTTCAGTTGCAAGTAGATAAGTTGAAAATACACACACACACACACACACACACACACACAACACACACACACACACACACACACACCACACACACCACACACACACACACACACACACACACACACACACACACACACACACCCACACACACACACACACATATGCGGCCCCAGCATGGAGCCCGTACCTTGTCAAGCACAAGACGAAGCTGGAAAAAGTCCAAAGGTATGTCTACTAGACTAGTCCCAGAACTAAGAGGCATGAGTTATGAGGAAAGGCTGCGGAAAATGCACCTTACGACGCCATTTGTTTCTGCCTCTGCAGGTGTGGTGTTTTGTTCTCAGCTAGTTGTGCCTGTTGAATCGAGCTCTAGCTCATATAGACCCCGCTAGAGGCCCAAGAGCTCTTGGACAGCAATCTGAAAACCTCCTTATTCAAGTTCATGAAGGCTGTTTAGACTTTTGCAAGCGTTGAAATAAGTTTATATTTGCCAGCGTTGAGTATTGCGCTGACGTACTATTTATATGTCTCTCTGGAATTAGGTTTGGCGTTATGTCCATTCCCAAGTTTATCTTATCTAGTCGTTATAGGGAGGTAGTTCCCTTCATCATGTAATGGCCTTTTGATCTCTAGGCTCCTGATCCTGTTTCCATCACCTTATACTTGCTGGTGTTAAACTCTAGCAGCCATTTCTCGGACCAGCTCTGGAACCTGATCAAATCATCTGGGATAATCTTACAATCCTCATCTGTCTGAACCCTCCTCATTAATTTTACGTCGTCTGCAAACATTGATATATAGGAGTCAAGTTTTACAGTCAAGTCAGTTTCATAAATGAGGAATAGTATAGGACCCAGCACCGATCCTTGAGGCACCCTGATTGTTACTCTACGCCAGTCCGACTCCTCGCCCCTCACTTTTAGTCCCTGACACCTGTCTGTCAGGTAATTCCTTACCCATGACAGTGCTTTTTCGTCTACTCCCGCCTGTCTCTCAGGTTTGTATACTAACCTCCTGAATGGTATTGTATAAAAGACTTTTTACCAGTCCAAAAATGCGATATCTGTCCAGACTTCTCAGTCTTGCCTTATTTTCGTTACCCTATCCTAAAACTCCAGGAGGTTCGTCAGGCATGGTTTCCCATCTCTAAAGCCGTGTTATTATTTACTTACAAACCTAATTCTTTCTAGGTGTGCAACTAGTCTTACCCTTATAATTCTTTCAAGTACTTTGCAAGGATGCTTGTGACACTGGTGTGTAGTTAAGTGCCTCTTCTCTATCTTTCTAGTAGATTGGCACCACATTTGTCTTTTTTCAGCAGCTGAGCAATTCCTCCTTTGAAAGTGACTTATTAAAGATTAGTGCTAGAGGTATGTTGAGGGCCTGTGATGCTTCTTATAACAGCCATGGTGATACCCTCTCAGGCCCAGTAGCTTTAGCTACATCCAGTGATGCTAGTTATATTCTTACTTCCTCTGCTGTTATCTCAATATTTAGTAGTTTCTCGTCAGGGGACTGCTTCCTCATCTAGCTATGGAAGTTACACCCAATAGGCTCAGAAATCTATACACTTTTTGTATTTTGGGGCTACATTATCCGTCTTCTACAGTTCTGGTAGGTCACCCGTTTCCAGTAATCTACTATACACTATGGAGAGTGACAAACAAAGTGCACCTGCACACTCTTTCAATACCCATGGTGAGATTCCGTCCAGCCAATCAGCTTTTATCACGTCCAGCTCCAATAGGTGCTTCTTTACCTCATCTCTTGTAATTTCGAACCTTTCCAAGGTCGCTTGGTTTGCTGCCACCTCTTCTAGCGCCGTGAGTTTTCCTTGTTCTATTGTAAAGACCTCTTGGAACCTTTTGTTGAGTTCCTCACACACCTCTTAGTCATTCTCTGTGCACCTGTCCTCACCCATCCTTGTTTCATCGCCTGTTCCTTCACTGTTGTCTTCCTCCTGATGTGACTGTGTAGTAGTTTTAGTTCAGTCTTAGCTTTGTTAGCTATATCATTTTCATATCTTTTCTCAGCTGCTCTTCTCACACTAACATACTCGTTCCTGGATCTCTGGTATCTCTCTCTACTTTCAGGTGTTCTGTTTTTACGGAAGTTCCTCCATGCCCTTTTTTCAGCTCCTTTGCTTTAATACATTCCCGAGTAAACCATGGATTCTTCTTTTGCTTCTGTTTTTTCCTGTCGGGCCTGTACTAGTCTGGTGGCAAACCTTTGAACCTTTTCCAGTTTAGTCTTATCGTTGACTTGATATGGACTCCATGCTGGGGCTGCATACTCCAGGATTGGCCTGATATATGTGGTATGTGGTGAATGTGTTTGTGTGTACTCACCTAATTGTACTCACCTAATTGTGCTTGCGGGGGTTGAGCTCTGGCTCTTTGGTCCCGCCTCTCAACCGTCAATCGACTGGTGTACAGATTCCTGAGCCTATTGGGCTCTATCATATCTACATTTGAAACTGTGTATGGAGTCAGCCTCCACCACATCACTTCCTAATGCATTCCATTTACTAACTACTCTGACACTGAAAAAGTTCTTTCTAACGTCTCTGTGGCTCATTTGGGTACTCAGCTTCCACCTGTGTCCCCTTGTTCGCGTCCCACCAGTGTTGAATAGTTCATCCTTGTTTACCCGGTCGATTCCCCTGAGGATTTTGTAGGTTGTGATCATGTCCCCCCTTACTCTTCTGTCTTCCAGTGTCGTAAGGTGCATTTCCCGCAGCCTTTCCTCATAACTCATGCCTCTTAGTTCTGGGACTAGTCTAGTAGCATACCTTTGGACTTTTTCCAGCTTCGTCTTGTGCTTGACAAGGTACGGGCTCCATGCTGGGGCCGCATGTGTGTGTGTGTGTGTACTCACCTAATTGTACTCACCTAATTGTGCTTGCGGGGGTTGAGCTCTGGCTCTTTGGTCCCGCCTCTCAACCGTCAATCAACTGGTGTACAGATTCCTGAGCCTATTGGGCTCTATCATATCTACATTTGAAACTGTGAATGGAGTCAGCCTCCACCACATCACTTCCTAATGCATTCCATTTGCTAACTACTCTGACACTGAAAAAGTTCTTTCTAACGTCTCTGTGGCTCATTTGGGTACTCAGCTTCCACCTGTGTCCCCTTGTTCGCGTCCCACCAGTGTTGAAAAGTTCATCCTTGTTTACCCGGTCGATTCCCCTGAGGATTTTGTAGGTTGTGATCATGTCCCCCCTTACTCTTCTGTCTTCCAGTGTCGTGAGGTGCATTTCCCGCAGCCTTTCCTCATAACTCATGCCTCTTAGTTCTGGGACTAGTCTAGTAGCATACCTTTGGACTTTTTCCAGCTTCGTCTTGTGCTTGACAAGGTACGGGCTCCATGCTGGGGCCGCATACTCCAGGATTGGTCTTACATATGTGGTGTACAAGATTCTGAATGATTCCTTACACAGGTTCCTGAACGCCGTTCTGATGTTAGCCAGCCTCGCATATGCCGCAGACGTTATTCTCTTTATGTGGGCTTCAGGAGACAGGTTTGGTGTGATATCAACTCCTAGATCTTTCTCTCTGTCTGTTTCATTAAGTACTTCATCTCCTATTCTGTATCCTGTGCCTGGCCTCCTGTTTCCACTGCCTAGTTTCATTACTTTGCATTTACTCGGGTTGAACTTCAACAGCCATTTGTTGGACCATTCACTCAGTCTATCCAGGTCATCTTGTAGCCTCCTACTATCATCCTCTGTTTCAATCCTCCTCATAATTTTTGCATCGTCGGCAAACATTGAGAGGAACGAATCTATACCCTCTGGGAGATCATTTACATATACCAGAAACAGTATAGGTCCAAGGACTGACCCCTGCGGGACTCCACTTGTGACGTCTCGCCAATCTGAGACCTCACCCCTCACACAGACTCGTTGTCTCCTGTTGCTTAGGTATTCCTCTATCCACCGGAGTACCTTCCCTCTCACTCCAGCCTGCATCTCCAACTTTCGCACTAGCCTCTTGTGTGGCACTGTATCAAAGGCTTTCTGACAATCCAAAAATATGCAGTCTGCCCACCCTTCTCTTTCTTGCCTTATTTTTGTTGCCTGGTCGTAGAATTCAAGTAACCCTGTGAGGCAGGACCTGCCATCCCTGAACCCATGTTGATGCTGTGTTACAAAGTTCCTTCGCTCCAGATGCTCCACTAGTTTTTTTCGCACAATCTTCTCCATCAGCTTGCATGGTATGCAGGTTAGGGACACTGGCCTGTAGTTCAGTGCCTCCTGTCTATCCCCTTTCTTGTATATCGGGACTACGTTAGCTGCTTTCCAATATCTGGCAGTTCCCCTGTTGCCAGTGATTTGTTATACACTATGGAGAGTGGTAGGCTCAGTTCTCTTGCTCCTTCCTTTAGAACCCAAGGGGAGATTCCATCTGGGCCTATAGCCTTCGTCACGTCCAACTCTAGTAAACACTTCCTTACTTCCCCACTGGTAATCTCAAACTCTTCCAGTGGTTCCTGGTTAGCTATTCCCTCACTTACCTCTGGAATTTCTCCTTGTTCTAAGGTGAAGACCTCCTGGAATTTCTTATTCAATTCCTCACACACTTCCTTGTCATTTGTAGTGAATCCTTCCGCCCCTATCCTTAATCTCATAACCTGTTCCTTTACTGTTGTTTTTCTCCTAATGTGGCTATGCAACAATTTAGGCTGAGTCTTTGCCTTGCTTGCGATGTCATTTTCGTATTGTCTTTCTGCCTCTCTTCTCATCCTGACATATTCATTCCTGGCATTCTGGTATCTTTCTCTGCTCTCCAGTGTCCTGTTATTCCTATAGTTTCTCCATGCCCTTTTACTTTGCTGCTTAGCTAGCCTACATCTTTGATTAAACCATGGGTTTCTCATCTTCATTTCTCTGTTTTCCTTTTGGACTGGGACAAACTTGTTTGCTGCGTCCTTGCACTTCTGCGTGATGTAATCCATCATATCTTGGGCCGTCTTTCCCCTGAGCTCTGTTTCCCATGCTATATCTGTTAGGAATTTTCTTATCCCCTCATAGTTTCCCTTTCGGTATGCTAACCTTTTGGTTTCGGTATCCCTCCTCGAGTTCAATAACCCTTCTTCAATCAAGTACTCAAACACCAGTACACTGTGGTCGCTCATTCCTACTGGGTCCTCAAAACCGATTTCTCTTATGTCGGAGTCGTTCAGAGTGAAGACTAGGTCGAGTCTCGCTGGTTCGTCATTGCCTCTCATCCTTGTGGGTTCTCCGACATGCTGCGTTAAAAAGTTGCTTGTCACCACCTCCAATAGTTTGGCTCTCCACGTATCCTCGCCTCCATGCGGTTCCTTGTTCTCCCAGTCAATCTTTCCGTGATTGAAGTCGCCCATGATGAGCAGGTGGGATCTATTTCTACAGGCAGCAGAGGCTGCCCTCTCAATTATAGTGTTAACTGCCTTGTTGTTGTTTTCATACTCTTGACTGGGTCTCCTGTCATTTGGTGGAGGGTTGTATATTACTGCTACTACTATTCTTGGTCCTCCCATTGTTATGGTGCCTGCTATGTAGTCTCTGAACTCCTCACAGCCCGGGATGGCCATCTCCTTAAAACTCCATTCCCTTCTCATGAGTAGGGCCACTCCGCCTCCTCCTCTACCTTCCCTCTCTTTCCTTATTACTGTATACTCCTGGGGAAACACGGCATTCGTTATGATTCCAGAGAGTTTTGTTTCAGTGAGTCCGATTACATCTGGGTTAACTTCTTGTGCTCTTTCCCTTAGTTCACTTGTCTTGCTTGTGATCCCATCTATGTTCGAGTACATCACCCTGAAACTGACTCTCTTCTGCTTCTTTTCTGGGGGGGACCTTTGGGATCTGGGGTGAGTGGGAGCTGGGGGGACCTGGCACGGGGGGATTGGTGGAGGAGGGAGGGCTTGGGGTGGGGGGAGAGGGGGAGGGTACAGGGGGTGGATAAGAGGGGGAGGGTACAGGGGGTGGATAAGAGGGGGAGGGTACAGGGGGTGGATAAGAGGGGGAGGGTACAGGGGGTGGGTAAGAGAGGGAGGGTTGGGGAAGCATGGGGGGAGGAGAGGCTGTGGGGGATAGGGGAGATGGGGGGGCTTGGGGGGAGAGAAAAGGGTGGAGGGCTTGGGGGGCGTGGGGGAAAAGGGAGGGCTGAGGTGGGTGAGGAAGAGGGGAGGGTTTAGGGGAGTGGGGGAGAGGGGAAGACTTAGGTGGGGTGGGGGAGAGTGGGGGGCTTAGGGGGGAGGGGGAGAAGGGAGGGCATGGGGGTGGGAGAGACGGGAAGGCATGTGGGAGAAGGGAGGGCATGGGGGATGGGGGGAAGGGAGGTCCTGGGGAGAGGGGTGAGGGGGAGAAGGGGGGTGAGTGGGGGGAGGGGGGTGGGTGGGGGGAGGGTGCCCTAGGTGGGTACTTAGTGGGGGGCTGACAGGGGATGGGGCAGGTTGGGTGTCTGTTGGGTAGAATTTGGGGGTGGTGCCCCAATCCCTGTGGCTGTTGCACTGTTTGAGGAGGGTTCTCCACTTCCCTCTGGGATTGTAGGGTTCTGGGTTGTGGTACTCTGATTTCCTTCTCTCTCCCT